>NC_056747.1:310657460-310864960 GCF_019279795.1 Protopterus annectens | reverse complement strand
TCCGCTAATGATTGGTAGTTGATTTTTACATGCCGAGTTACCAGCCCTGACACACAACCTTCAACGAAGGTACACCCATTCATGCATGTCTTCACGCAGAAGACGCTCTAGCTGAGAATCGAACCGGACAGCGTCTTACTGTGAGGCAGCAACGCTACCACAGCACCACCAATTCACAGTAGTAATAGACAAAAATCATGTGTTTAGTTTAATTTTAACTATAAATGGGGAGAGAGTTTAGGATAAATTAGTATAGATGTGGAGGAGGTGATAGGAAAAGGTTATGTAACGTGGTAGAGAAAGTGGAATAGCCAGGTGAAGATCAGGAAGAAGAGATGGGTAAAGAATCTGTACAGATAGAGGTGGAGGAAACTAGAAAACTAGATGAGACTGATGTTCATCTTGGGGTATATTATGAGCAGATCCAAGAGTTTGATAGGTGCTCTTTGAGAATATGCTTGAAGGAAGCATGGTGGGTCACAGTTCTAATAGCCTGTGGAATAGAATTCCATTTTATGGAAACAGAGTAGTAGTAGTAAAAGCTATTTCCAATTGCTTTTTGAGGTTTCTAGATGATGAAACGTTTTCATTAGAATGAAAGGATCTGTTTGGGTGACAGGAAGGAAGAAGAGAGCTTAGTGCAGGACTGGCATGGATTTATAAATTATGTTGTGAACAGTAGCTAGTTGCATCAAGTCCAGTTAGTGGTTGTCGCATGTCTCATGTATTCAAATGAGACCGTGAGGCACTGTGATGGGTTTAAGTTGTTTATTGTACATAAACACATCAGGAGCTGTAATTGAAACATATATTTAAGCTAACTGACTGAGTCGTTACTTCAAACACACTTCCATGTGCATCTCCATTCATTCCTGCATTCACTCTGACTATGCAAAATGGCACTGAACATGCACTTGCGCAGTAACTTGTATGCATGTGCTATCTAGCTACAGTGGCTGAATGGGTACAATACACACAACGATCTACATCCTCCCTCTTTGATTTGTTCGACATGCAATAGGAGAACAAGATATTTTACAAGGTAGATATCACATCAACATAAAACAACAAATGAATTCAGGTCCACATCACTGTGTACTTCGGATTGAGTCAGGAAATTCTGCCCAAACTGGTCACATAAAAACTTTGACTGGGTTTAGCAACAGGGGCAGTCTCTGGGGACATCTAAATTTGCCGTTTATTTATTTGACATTTTTTTATAGCCCAACTGAGCAGAAGCCCCTTTTCAGCAGAGGCCTGTGAGAAAAGCTCCACAGTATAACTAATAATAAGCATTAAACAGTAAATTGGATAAAGTAAATAGTAAACAATAAAACAATCTAAAAAATGTCTAAGTTGCTACCCTATACACTTAAGAATGAGTTCTAGTCGTGTCAAAAGGCAAAAAGAATTAGACAAATATAAGCACATTTTTATAACAGTAAAGTAAAGATAAACTGCAATTAGGCAAAAAAGTCAGAGTTGATATAACTGGGATACAGTATAGTGTGGTGTCACTTATTAGTTGGTGTATAAGAGCAGAGAATGGAGGAAATAAACGGGTTAATGAAGGAGTGAGGGATGAGTTCAGGCAGGATGGTTACAGTAAGCAGGTCCAAGTGCTGTTAAGGTATGTTTTGTGGGTTTTCTTGAATTCATGAAGGTGGGTAATATTTTTTATAATCATGCGAAGTTTGTTCCATGCAAGAGCAGGAAAGTAGCTGTAAAAATTCTGTCCAAAATTTTTTTATGTTTGTGAATCTGTAGGAGACATTGGTCAGAGCTTCTGAGTGAGCAAGATGGCTTATAGAGAGAGACAAGTGAGGAGATGCTGGGGTAGGAAGATGGCTTATTCAGAACAGAATGTATAACAAGTAGCTATGTAAGTAAGAGATGGTTAGGAAACTCTAACCTGTTGAGTGTCTGGAGGGCTTGACAGTGTTGTGATCTAGAAGGCAGACTGGCAGCAGATCTTGCAAGTTTGTTGCAGGTAGATTCAAGTTTGGAGAGTGGTGAGGTCTATAGGTTGGTAAGGATTTGGGAGCTGTAGAAGAGATTGGGAAGAAGCTAGGCTTGGGCAAGTGAGGTCCAGGAGTTAGATGTGATGAATCTTTTGTTTCTGTACAGAAAGCTGAGCTTAAGGTGTATTTCCTTAATACACTTGGGTACATAGAAGTCAAATTTGAGTTGGTTGCCCAAGGAGCTTAGTGTGTGTATCAGGTATTATAGTAGTGTTGTTTAGGGAGCATATGATAAAGGAAGAATTAAGATGGTAGAGAGATTTTAGGAGGAAAAGAAGTTTAGTCTTTTTATGGTTAAGTATGAGTTGGTGGATAGTAAAAGTTTCAGTGAGGTTAAAAGATGTTTGAATCAGGATTAGCAGGTCAAAGGGGTTGTCAGTGACAGAGATGATAGTAGAATCAGCTGCATACTGTATGAGGGAAGACTGAGGGCAGATTGTGTGGAGTTTGTTGGTGAATATGTTAAAAAGGAAGTGGCCTAAGATAGAGCCTTGAGGACAGCTATTTGATGGGGAGAAAAGGAGATAGAGCAGAGAGATATTTTACGGATTGTTGTCTGTCTGTGAGGTAGCTGCTGAACCAGGAGATAGTAGTGGGCAAGAGGTTGAGTTGTGAGAGTTTGGAGAGTAGGGTGGGGTCAGAGACAATGTTGAAGGCCTTAGAAAGGTCTAAAAAGAGGCAGGACACTAATTTATTATTGTTTCTTGCTAGGGAGATAGAGTTGGTAAAGGAAAGAAGTGCAGTGGTGGTGCTGTGATGAGAGTGGAAGCCATGCTGTGTAGGGGTGATTAGGTTTTCTTGAGTGAGGTAAGCAGTAATGTGTTTGTGAACACAGTCTTCGGGAATTTTGGAGAGGGAAGAGAGTATGGTAATGGGTCAATAGTTAGAGAGCTTTACTGAATTACCACCTTTCTGGATGGGTATGTTGTGGAATTTTTTTCCAGAAAGTGGGAAACAGTGGATTCACTGATCGAGCGGTTAATGAGGATGGAGACTGGGTATGCTATGGCGTTAGTAGCAGCCTTTAGGAAAATGGGTGGTGGCAGGTTATCAGCTGAAGGGCTGCAGGGTTTAAGTTTGAGAAAAAGTTTTTTTAATGTAATTGGTTAGAATGGGATTTAGTGAGAATGGGTTATTTTGGGTTTGGAGTGAGGTGGAAAGTGTGGGGTGGGGAGGGTGGGAATTTTGTGTGAGTTTGCTGATGGTATCTATGAAGTAGGTGTTGAACATGGATGTGGTTACTAGGGGTGAGTGATTGGGGCATGGGTTTGAGGTAGTGGGATTACAAGGGTGGAGAATTTGATTAGCAGTATTCTTGAATTTTTTAGAGTTTTTGGGTTCTGTAGTTTGGGGTGCGAGGTAGAAGTTCTTTTTCTCAAAGTTTATGTGTCTTTTAGTTAAATTTCGGAGTTGCCTATATTTTTCCTAGTGTGTGGTAGATTTGGTGTTGGTCCAGAGTTTTCCAGGCTGAGTCTCTGTTTTGAATAATAGACCAAGTTGAGTTGGTGAGCCAGGGAGAAGGGAAGGATTTGACTCTAACAGTTCGAGTAGGGGTGAGGGAGTCCAATGTATTTAGGAAAATTGAGTTGAACTGGAGAACAGCTTCATCGAGAGGTATGGAAGTGAGGAAGGTCCAGATGATAGCAGAGAGAGAATTTTTAAATGTGTCAGGGTTAAAGCTGTATAGCTTGTGGCACTCTGAATTTATGAGGTTTGGATAGTTGGGGAGAGTATCTTTGACAACAAATGGGGGAGTGGTCACTAATGGAATCAGGGCAGGTTTCAGGGTGGTGACAGAGGTTAGGTTTGAAGACAAGAATCCAGTCGAGTATTGAAGTGGTATTAGTCGATTTATGAAGCAAAGTAGGAGACGAGATGAGTTGCGAGTGACCATAGAGGTTTATGCTGGTGGTAGGGGAGTTGGAGGTGTGGAGAAGCCAGTTGATATTAACATCACCTAGTATTATAGTTTTGTTAGTTATGTTATCAGACATCCAGTGGAGAATCTGTTCTAAGAGATGTATGTTCTCACCAGGAGGTATATAGATGGCAACTATAGTGAGAATTTTGTAGTTGTTAAGTTTCCTATTGGCAATGATAAGTTCAGATGGATGAAAGGAGGGGGGAAGGATTTGCTAGTGGAGATAAGGTTAGCAGGTCAGAGTACATAACGGCAATGGCTCCACCCTTTTTATGAGTTCTGTCATGGCCTAGAATGTTATAGCCAGGGGAGGAATTTATTTTCAGTGCTATGGGGCTTGAGCCATGTTTCTGAGATGGCTATAAATGTTGGGGGAGTGTTAGGCAATCCAGGAGTGGAATTCAGCTATTTTGTTAAGAATGCTGTGGATGTTGACAGAGGAAAAAAAAGAGATGCACTTGAAACTTGGGTTTGGAGTCTGTAAGACTGTTTGTGTAGGATTGGTCGGAGTAAAAGAGTTAGAGTGTGGACCATGATTGGGATGAATGTTACTGGAGAGTTGGAGGATGTTGCAAGGATGGAGGAGAAGTGATTTAAGGGGGAAGGAGAGAGAAATTTTAATTTGGCTTTGTGATAAGGTGAGATCTTTGGAGTCAATTTTACATTGGGGATAGTGAAACTCTACTGTGGAAGAGTGTGGGAGAATGGGAGAGGAGTGGTGGTTTCATTGTGAGTGGTGTAGTGAGAGGAGGTGGGAGAATTAGGGTCTATGTGAATCTGAGAGTGGTAGGAGGTGATGTTGGATAGGAATACAAGAAGAAAGGATGAGAAGCTCTGCTTTTACTTTTGTCTGCATTGCTACTGGAACCTTCCTTTCTGGTCTGACAGCTCGGCTTCCTTCAAGGAATATGTGAGTGGAAGTTTGCCAAGATCGTCTGTGAAGACATCAGCATATTCACTAAAAATATTCTGTGTAAAACTATTGTGGTTGTTCAGATTTATATGGTGGGCCTCCGTATTAAATGAAGTTAGACCCATTCTCAAATGATCTTTGGGGCGTAACAATGACTGCATATTTCTTTTGACTGCATAAAACTGCAAGTCAGAGCTGTTCTCAGCAGAATGGCATGTGAGAACTACAGCATCATCAGTCTGAATCTCTTCATCACCATAACCAACTAGTTTTTCACACTTTGTTGAATCAAGTGTCTCATCAGCTTTTACTTTAGCAAACATTTGTGTTGATATAACTTTGCACTTGGATCCACTGTCTGCTTTAAGCTCTACAGGCTTCCCATTAATCCAAGCTGTACAAAATATTTCACTCTTTGCTGCCAACTGATAATCTACTGTGTTAACTGTTTCATCAATCATAGAGACAACATCAACATAGAAAGTTTGCTCACAGCTCTCTACCTAATCTACTTGCTTCTTTGGATGCTCTTTTTCAATAAAAGTATGTGCCACTTTAGACTTGCAAAGACTTTCGAATAGGCTTGCAAAGCCTTTTGAAATAATTCTGAGTTTTACATTTATGACACTGCTGACCAAAAGCTAAGCACTTTTCTCATTTAGATTCATGACTCCCTCCACAGTTACAACAGTTAACAATGAGATTGGGTGTTGCAGCCCATTCAGTTTATATTTCTTTTTCATCTTAGCTTTATGTTGTACATTATCAACATTCACACTGGCAGACACTGCATGAATGGTTTTCTCATTTGTAAGCATATTTGTATGCTTTTTTGTAAGCTCATATATTTGACCAATCTCAATGGCTTTGTTAAATCACTGTCTTGAAGCCAAATCTTTCTCACTGCATCATTATTAATACCACACACAAGCCTGTCTTTTATCAACTCATCTCGTAAATCACCAATTGTGCATGTTTTCTTTATTTCTTAAGTCAGTAATATATGTTGCTATAGTTTCACTAGGCTTTTGATTTCTTGTGCAAAACATGCACCTTTCCATTGTAATATTCATTTGAGGGTTACACATTTCTCTAAATTTGCATTTTAAGTACTCAGGTCGCCCCCTCCCTTGCATACACAGCAGGTGCATACACGAATGAATGTTCCCTTTCAATGGTTTCCGAACCAGTTAAATTAAGAAGTATGAATGCCTTTGTACATGCGTCTTTATCAGAAAATGCAGCCTGTATGAATGTATCATATTCTTGCTCAAAGACATGCCAATTGGTGCAGCGGTAGCGTTGTCGCCTCACAGCAAGAGGTCCTCCCATTCGATTCTCGGCTGGAGTGCCTTCTGTGTGGAGTCTGCATGTCCTCCCCACAGCCAAGTGGCATTCGAAAGACATGCATAAATGGGCATGCCTTTGTTGAAGGTTGGGCGTCGAACTGGCACCTCGGCACCGTAAAAAGTTACTGCTAATCATTAGCAGACCGGAGTTCTGCTGTGGTGACCCCTAACCGGGAAAAGCTGAATGAAGAAGAAGAACAACAACATTATTATCAAACACCAGTGTCCAGGACTACGAAATCCCTCTGCTATAACAACAAAATTTATTTAAATATAAGCATAGACCAAGAGCCTGTAATTATGCTCAAATGCACAACAACAATCTCTCTGTAAAGGCTTCACTTTAACACTGCAAACAGTGTGAACATTCCAGAAACTTCAGATACTTTGAAAAGTTTTAGTTAATGCGAAAAAGTAGAGCATTGCAAAACATGTGGTCATCTTAGCCTTTTCATACATCTTAACACTTTGGAAATTATTTCAAACACTTTTGTATTTATTTTGACTACTTTTATCCGTATGTCGCAACTTCGGACATTCTGTTTATCTCTGTAATGAATGCTTCACCACTTATTCAGCAACTGAAAAATCATTTAAATGAGTTTAAGTACCTTTGAATAACTGCTGACCTGTTTGCGAGTTGGCTCATGCATATTCTTCCATTTCTAGTTGCTTCAAGTTCAGATCCCATTCTCACACCATGTCGCATGTCTCTTGTATTTAAATGAGACACCAGCACACTGTGATGGGTTCAGGTTGTTTATTGTACATAAACACATCAGGAGCTGCAACTGGAACATATATTTAAGCAAACTGACTGATTCATTACTTCAAACACACACTTATGTGCATCTCCATTCATGCCTGCATTCACTCTGACTATACAAAATGGCACTGAATTTGCACGTGCTCAGTACCGTATATGCATGTGCTATCTAGCTACAGTGGCTGACTAGATATAATACACACAATGATCTACAGTGGGGTAGTTTTAGCCAGTTCAAACTTTTAAGGGACTTGCAGTGATACATATAGTATTGCTTACTGGCAGCAAATTTAGAAACTTTGTTATAGTATATTTCAAGTTTAGTTTTAATAGATACCTGCTAGTTGGTAAGGCTAGGAGCACCATATAAGAGTGAAAGAAGGAGGTAAGTGGTTTCTAGGGTGATTTTAACAGAATTATTAAGAACATTTTTATGTCTATAAAGCATGACAAGTTTCGGGTGAGATTTTTCTTATATTATTTTGAATGTAAAGTTCAGATATGAGGGTCTCATTAATTGTCACACCAAGCAGTTTTGTATGGGATACAGTTTCTATCTCTGCATTGTTAAGTAAGAAGATTTTGAAGCTGGATTTGTCCTTCAGATGTGATTTGGGGAGGAATAGGAGCAGTTTAATTGTTTGGAGTTGAGTAATAATTGGTATTGTGAAGTCAGTTTTCAACAGAGGTGAAGACTTATTGTACGATTTCAAGGAGATGGGCCAGAGTGTCAGATGAGCATATTAGTGTTGAATCCTCAACATACTCTGTAAGTGATGTTTGCCTAGCAGAGGTATAGAGGTCACTAATGAAAATGTAAAGGAGACATGAACCAAGAATTGAGCCTTGGGGCACACCAGTGTTAATGGAAAAGTAAGCAGAGAAAGAATGCTATCATCTAACCATTTGCTATCTGTCAAAGAGGTAGCCTTTTAACCACTAAAGTGAAAGAATGGATAAGCTAAGATGGTGGAGTTGCTGAAGGGGTTTGTTTTGTGAGGAGGTATCAAAGGTTTTGGACAGATCCAGAAATATGGAAGAGATACGTTTGCCAAGTCCCTTATCTTGTTTATATTATCTAAAAAGGATAATAGTGCAGTAGTTGTACTATGACCAAGGTGGAATCCATATAAGGCAGTATCTTATCCACATCTGGGTAACTCAGATAATTTCTCCATTATGCTACTACCAGCATATAGGCCATTGTTAATCAGAGGAAAGCCATCCAGGAAACAAATAAGGGTATGGCCAGAGGGAGCAGTCTCAGCACTCCAGGACTGCTTTGAAAGCATGGACTGGAATATATTCAAGGAGGCAACTACTATGGACTAGAAAATTAACCTGGATGAGTACACAGAGTCTGTGATGGACTATATATCAAAGTGTGTGAATGCTGTGACAGCCAACAAAAGCATCATCACACAAGCAGTTCAGAAACCCTGGATCACAAGTGGAATGTATGAGCTCTTGAAGGCAAACAATGCTGCCTTTAAGTCTAAAGACAAAAATGCCCTTAGGGAAGCTAGAGTGAAACTAAGTAGAGGAATAAGAGATGCTAAGCAGGCCCATGGACAGAAAATTCAGGGTCACTTCTCAGACCTGAGAGATTCAGCAGGTTTGAGAAGGGAAACAATACAACGCCAATGAAAATGATGACCAACCAAGAAGATGAAGTACTCTGCCTTCACCCAGTGGATGTTCAAAGGGTGCTGTGACAAGTAAACCCAAGAAAGGCAGCTGGTCCTGACAATATTCTGGGGGATGATCAGGGACTGTGCTGACCAATTAACTACTGTTCTCACTAAAATATTTAACATCTCTTTGCATCATGCCACAATACCCAAGTGCTTCAAGAATACAACCATTATACCACTGTTGAAGAAGTCTCAACCCTCAAGCCTGAATGACTACTACCCAGTAGCTATCACCTCTACTGTAATGAAGTTCTTTGAGAGACTGATCACAGACTACTTAGCATCAAGTCTTCCTGGAACACTGGACCATCTCACTGGCACTTCACTTATCCTTGGCACACCTGGAGAACAAAAACTGCTATATGCCAAGTTAGCATTCCATGCAATTTGAAATCTGTCTGATTTTGGTCTGTGCAATATATTATCTGTGCAATATTTTGGGTACTGACAAAGACATGTAAGTGCAATAGTCTTGGTGCATGTCATTTTACTTGTTACTGCACTGCCTAAATGTCTTACTGTTGTTATTGTTGGATTAGCTTTAGTATATGTGTTATTGTATTAATATCAGTATATGTTGTATGTACATTTAGTTTGAAGTAATGCAATTTCATTCAGTTGCACTGTTCTGCAGCCTGAATGACAATAACGTTCAGTTTGACTTTGACTTTGATGTTGAGCACTGGTTAAGAGCTGTTCTGAGAGGAGATAGTGAAGAAGTTGAGCATGGATGCATTTTTCCAGGATTTTTGGGAGATGGGAGAGAATTGTAATGGGACAAAAGTTAAAGATTTCCTTACTTATGCAGTGGAATAACACATGATCTGTTCCAAATAGCTGGGGCATATGATTCCTGTAAGGGTCTATTGATTAAGATAGTTACTGGGTAAGATATGGCTTCTGCTGCCATCTTGAGGTACTCAGGTGGGAGGTTGTTGGCAGATGTGGAACAAGGTTTAAGTTTAAGTAGTATGTTTTTATGGTAGATATTGCTACAGGCTTTAAGGTAAAGTTGTTAGCATTTGTGGGTCAGGATTGTTTGGATTCATATATGTCAGAGGTTAATGTGGTAGTGGAGGGGGTTGTTGGTAATAAGTTATGGGTTTGTGTAGGGGGAGGATGATATGCTGTTGGTGAGGGCACCATTGTTCTCTATAAAGTATTTATTAAATGTAGCGAACATTTTAAAGGGAAAGCAGATTTGAGAGAGATACAGATTTTTTTTTGAGTCTGTATAGAGTAGTGTGTGAATAGAGGGCTAGAATTTTTTCGGATCATTTTCTGATTGAGTTGTAGTTGGTCATAGTACTGTTTCTTATCTTTGTATATTTCTTTTTTAGCTTGATGACAAAGTTCCCTGTGTCAATGAAAGTTTGGGGCTTTTTTATTTAGCCACTCCCTTCAAGCCTTGTCTCTGGTACTCATAATGTTTTGATGAGGGTGTACAACCAGGAGTAGTGTTTTAGTTTTACTCTTTTTATATGTAGAGGGGCAAGGTTATTTAGGGTGTTTAAGAAAAATATGTTTGCAGGGAGATGGTTACTTAGGGAGATAGGATAGGTTCCACTGATAGTATATTTACTGGGATCTGAGACTAAAATCCAATCAAGAATTGTGCCCTTATTGCTTTTGTTGTATCTAGTAAGTGTTGTGATTAGTTGAGTCAGACCAAATAAATATATGCAGGATGAGGGACTGTCAGGAGTTACATTTTGCTGGTCAATACGGACATCACCCAGAATGATATTTTCATAAGTAATCGTACTAGATACACAGGATGGAAATTCTTCAAGTGTTTCCAGGGTGATTTAAAATATGATAATACAGAGTGTTTTTTAGAGTTTAGCTTTAAAAGTGTTAAAGAGTATTTCAGCTGAGTGAAATTTGAGGATGAAGTTGGAATAGGAGGAGAGGTTATAAGAGCTGGGATACTGTAGGGCAACCTCTCCTCTCCTCTTTTTGTGGGTTCAGTCAGTCCTCATAATGTTATAGTTTGGAGGTAGTATTTCTGTATCTCTCATATCACATTTATGACATGTTTTAGTAATGACTAGGATATCTAACAACAGAGTGATATCCAGGTATGTAGATCTGTAATTTTGTTACAAATACTACAAAGATTTAATATTATCAGACTTATTTTTTGGCTGGACCTGTGCCTGATGGGATGGGAGACATGTATTTCTGTGAATGGGAATTGGATAGAGTGGAAGATGTTTTTGTATAAGGAGTAAAGGAAACATTAGAGAAGGGATCCCTTGTAACTAAAGGAGGGGAGTTATCTGGACTGTTATGGTGCTTGCAGAAACTGGTGGTATTGAGGTTTAGGGTTAGATTAGTAGGGCCAGGGTCTGGGTACATGTCCCCACAAAATTCTTAAGCAAAACTTTGGAATAATTCTTAAGGGTGGGTATAAGCAGATGTTTTGTTTTTAGGGAGGGGTGATCACAGTGAAATATTCTGTATTTAAGACAGAGAGTAGTGGAGAGATTGAAGAGGCTAGGCAGTATATTAGAATAGTTATTATAATTGTCTAGGTTAATTAGGAGGCTGGAACTTGGGTCTGTGGTAGTGCAGTTTAAGGGGAAGTGATAATATGTTAAGTTGGAGGTCAGTACTAGAATATGAGAGAATAATATAAATTTGCCATGCAAGAGTTACTCATCAGGGGGAGAGGTGTTAGATAGCTAGTATTTAGCAAAAAGTCTTTTAGAAGGAAAAGTAGATGGAAAAGTGAAAGATTGTGGATGGTGTAAAAGAAAATGAGATGATTAAGATGCTAGGTAATATACTGTGGGGGAGGAGTTTTGAACCATCCTGATGCTGAATGGTCAAATCTGTTAGGGGGTGGGTATAGTGCAAATTAAAGGTAGAGTAAGGAGAGTTGGGTGGGAATTCTGAGTAGGGTAGGGGAGTAGAGTGAACAAAAGCGAAGTGAGAGTGAGCAAAGCGGGATCCATCAGCTGAATATGTCTGGAGATCCCAAAGTAAACATTCACTGGATTATGCTTATAGTAGGTCAGAAATTCAACAAGGCTATTGTGCACAGTGATAAGATTAGAAAATATATAAAAGTCCAAAGCAAAATATATTTACAGGGTATAGTGCTTAACACTGTAGTGTAATATTCTTTGCTAGAGATTGTTCTTTGAGTTAAGGATGCTAAACTTTCCCTTTTAGTGCAATGGGAAAAGGTGGGTGTGGGCTTAATGATCAAATAGGAGGTATTAAAGGGTGTGGTGCTTAATAGTATGAGATAATATTTTTAATTAGAGTTTGTTCCTTTGAGTTAAGGATGTTTGAACTATCTCTCTGAGTGTGATTGGAAAGTCAGACAGGGTGAAAGAAAAACTGAAGGATCAAATGGCAGCTATTAAAACTATGTTTACCAAATACAAGCTGTTATTCGTATACTACTTTAAAGGAAATGCTAAGTTATACATTTATATAGAACTACTGGACACACTTTTATTGGATATTAGGTAGGGTAATACTGACTATGCCTTCTGTATCTATCTATCTGTCTATCTATCTATCTATCTATCTATCTATCTATCTATCTATCTATCCATCTATCCATCCATATCTATATATAGTTATACTTTTATTTTATAGAATGTGTAGCATCTCTAACCAAGAATTCCACAACATCTAATCCTAAGCCTGGCCAACAGCCACATATCACCACATCCACTTTCACCTTTAAACATGTGCCCACATCCTATATAAAACTACTCTTAAACAAACTCAAACCATGCTCTATGTCAGCCAATGACCTTCCAAGCAAGTATCTTAAATTAGCATCCGAAAGCATTATCTATCCTGTCTCAATCCTTATAAATATTTCAATCCCGAATTCCACTCTTCTGCTCCCTGGAGAAAATTCACACATTATCACTATGCACAAAGGAGGAACTTCAACAGAAATTACTAACTTTAGACCTATAGCAATCTTATCTCCTTTCTCCAAAATACTTAAAAAATGTATTCAAAAGCAACTGTTAAACTATTTCCTGCAGGAAGAACAACTATCTTCCAAAAAAACATGGCTTCCATCCTTGGCAGAGTACTAGCACTGCACATCTAACCTATATAGATACCGTAAATAAAGCTAGAGATAACAACAAACTAGTCTCCTCCATATTTCTAGACTTGTCTAAAGCCTTCAACAGAATTTCTCACAGTAAACTTCTACTTCCAATGCCCTCATTAAGTCTGTCAGGCTACCCTTCTAAGGTTCAAAAACTACTTCTCCAATAGGTATCAGTCAGTAAAGTAACACTCCACCCTCACTCCATATGTCCCAGTCACCACTGATGTACCCCAAGGCTCTTTCCTTTCTCCCCTTCTTTTTAACATTCTCACCAACACCCTCCACACAGCCACCCAACAGGTCTTTCTAATACAGTATACAGATGACTCCACACTCATATGCACATCTGACAACATGGCACACCTCCAAAAATTACTCAGGAAGCTTTAATAGTGACTGAAACATGGCTTTGTAACTCACAACTCATGCTCAACCCTGAAAAAGTATGTGTGTGTGTGTGTGTGTGTGTGTGTGTGTGTGTGTGTGTGTGTGTGTGTGTATATATATATATATATATATATATATATATATATATATATATATATATGTGTGTGTGTGTGTGTGTGTGTGTGTGTGTGTGTGTATGTATGTATAAACAACTCACTCTTGATATATTCATGTCCTGTTCATGTGCCGACAAAATTATTAATGTTATTTTGGCAAATCTGATTTAGTTTTTCTTTATGAGTTAACATGTCATTTGTGTAGTAATGAATGAAACAGTTTCAGTGTTTTCATCACAGTTAATGCTTTAAGTTGCGCAACATGACATGTTGTGCTTCCAGAGCCATCATACATTTTGGTCTGTATGTGAGTAGTTTCCGATGGCAAATGTAAAATTATAGTCATTTGTGAAATGCTGGTTTTCCCCTACATGACTCCAGATAAAAGTTCATTAAACTTTAGTGTCACTGATTTCAACATAGTGAGTGTATGCATACAGTGTAATAGATGCCTCAGAAGTCATGCACACCTTGTACTCCATTAAAGACTAGGGATGCACCCCCGCACCCCTGCAGTACTCCTCAACTGATGACAGCGATAGGTAAAGTAGATTTATGCAGACATTTTCTTACACATAACAAATCACTTCAGTTTGACTGTGTTTATTACTAGGAATTTGGATACTTATGTTATCTGAGACCTGTTCATTGCAGTTTCTCAACACTGTATGTACAAGAGTGAGATGTTTGGAACCTGATTGCGATAATACGTATGTACTATAGATATATATATATGGTTCTACCTGACTAGAAGACCGACATCCCAGAAGATCGAAATCGAAGAAGACCAATCGCGAGTGGCAGAACAACGACAATCCAGAAGACCGACACAACGGATGACAACACCAACCACGAGGATGCCGACATGGGGAAAGGCTGTGTGAGTATGCGGTAGTGAAGGACGTTAGGGAGCAGGTAAGTGTGGAGATTGACGGTCTGTGGGGATAGGGGTGGGTTAAGTGAGTTAGGGTTAGGAGCGATAGGGGTGGGTTAAGTGAGTTAGGTTAGGGAGCGATAGGGGTGGGTTAAGTGAGTTAGGGTTAGGGGTTAAGTGAGTTAGGGTTAGGGAGCGGGTAGGTAAGTGTGCGATAGTGACGGACCTTAGGGTTACGGTAAGGTTTAGTCTGGGCTTGTAAGGATTTTGGTGTGCTTGTGTTGTGTGTGTGGTTTGCGGAATGGGGATGTGTTTTGTTTTAATTGTTATTGTGGTGCAGTGTATGGGGTTTCGTGTTTGTGTACCGTCGGTTATTTCGTTGTCGGTTATGTGTGGTTTCGTGTTTATGGACTGTCGAATATGTGGTGTCGGTGATGTGGTTGTCGGTGTTGTGTGGTTTCGACTATGTCAGGTAGAACCATATATATATATGTATGCATATATTTATATATATATTTGTTTATATTTATAAGTATACTACCTTTGATCCAAGAATCACAAAATCAAACCTAAATTGATTGATCTGAAAAAAAAAATGAAAAAATATAATATATATATATATATATATATATATATATATATATATATATATATATTTGGAGGGGGCACTCATGAGTGTGCTGTTCTTTGGAAGAGATGTTAAAGAGAAGCCCCATCTGCTTGAGCTGATGGTAGCAAAGGTGGATATAAAAGATCCTGTGGCATCCAATGTCCTGGTCAAATTTCACCCAACAGTATAAATTCCATCTCAGGTCTCCTCTGAAAAATGTCTACTAGCCTATTGTGACTAACCTAGTCAACAAAGGATAAATAAATATGTTAACTAGGTGAATGCTTTGAGCCAGACTGGACCCTGTTCTGCAATATTTTGAGCCAAGAAGATAAATCATTGAAATATGAATCAGAAAACACAAGTGGAATTTGTTAATGAGAAACAGTAGTAATGTATGGAATAGACTCAGAAAAAAACAACAGTAAATCGGACTACATAAGCAACAGCAATTTTGCAATGCATACACCTATACACAGTACAATAACAGTATAATAATGATGTGCAAGTCGAACTGAAGGATAACAATACCCTAGTTTAGTGAGATTAGGTCAAGGCGAAAGACTCAGCGAGTCCAAGTGCCAGCAGTGGCTGGCTTAAAGTATGCAATACATACCTCTTAATTATCAAGAATTTTGCAGAATGCCCATATTTTGGCCTCATACTGTTCCTGATAAAATGTGTGATTTCCTGGCAAATCAGTGATGATTTAAGTCACTTAATAATGACATATATAGGTTCATAGGTAGGTACTAGGCTATCGCCCTGGGGCCTATACAAGCCCAGCCAAAATGGTACCCTGGCTTTTGCCACCCAAGAAAATTATTTTCCTGTGCCACTGTCGAGCAGAGTTTTAGATGTCATATCATTCAATAATGACATATATTTGAGTTTTAGACTTCATATCATTCAGATAATGAATGCTTATACACAATCTATTATTTTATCAGCTTTCTAAGTTTATAAGAGCAATATTTAAAACATGTCCCTGATTTTGGAACTTCTGTCCTTTATTTTGCCTTTGTCCAGCTTTCAAGCACTAAGTGATTAAGAAGCATGATGCAATATATGTAGCAAATCACACTCAGGCAGGCTAAACTGTTCCTAGTCAGATAAGAATAGGTGAGAACATTTTGAAAATTGTACCGACTTAAATAGCAGATAAATTAGTTATTAGTGACTATAAACTATATAGTGTTAAGAATAAGTCTGGATATTAACCTTAACATCTGTGGAAGCATGAACTACAATAAACAAGTAATTATCTTGACCTGCATAAGACTAAGCAGACCGTATGCGCAACTGTGCGTCACTCAAATCATACACAAAGCAAGCGAAGTACAGCAAGTCGAATACACAGGCATTTACACAAAGGTTAGAACTGAGATCTTATAAGAAGAAAGTGATCTGAATAAAAACTGGATGAGAGTTGATGAAGTTCAAGAATGAAGGCAGTGTCATTACAAAGCAGATGAAATGATTAGTCATATAATTTACTTGTAACTTTTCCACATAGCTCATTGTTGGAAGTGTTCATGATGTTGGGGGAAGTAATACATTGCAGACATACCTCTCAATTGTCCAGATTTTCACAGAATGTCCTGATTGTTGCCCCAATATTTTTTGTCTATTTCTCTTAACATTTCAGTTTTCTGATAAATTATTGTCAAATTATTGAAGACTGAAGTCAGAAAACAATGAAAGACATCTGAGTTTCAGACTTCATACCCTTCAGAAAATGTATGCTGATACCAAACCTATTATTCTAACAACTTTCTAAGTTTGTAAGAGCAATATTTAAAAATTGTCCCTATTTTGGGGCCTTTGTCCCACCATTATTTGGGGCTTTGTCCAGATTTCTTGCTCTAAGAATTTGAGATGTATGAATTTCCAGAAGAAGACATCATGCAAAGATATTTTCTTTTAACAAGACTGGGGTATGCTCTGGGATGACAGCAACAAAAGCTATGATTAGACTTGAATCAGGGATTATGAGTTCTGGGCTCATATCTCATAGAAAAAAAAAACAAGTGTGGGAACAATGCAGAGGTATAGCAACTTAAAAATAAATGAGATAATAATAAGGTCAGCTGTCTCCTTGATGGGGACCCAACTGCTTTTTTCTAGAGCACTGCATTTATGTTCCATCCATAATTACAAAATCATGAACTTGTTCATCCTTTTAACAAGTGCATGCCATATTAAGTTGGACAAATCAAAATACATTTCTAATTAGCAGTTTGGCGCCTCAACATTGATCATCACAGAGGATTTGTGCAAAACAGAAAGTTAAGCAGATGTTTTACATTTGGAAAGATAGATGAAGACAGTGAAAATATGTAATAGCTTGGAATGGTGTACTAGCTTAGCCATGTAGCTATGAACATGCCAACCATAAGTCACAGATACAAGCAGACTGGGGTTCCCAAACAACATTGCTTTAGTTTTACAAAGGTTAATGACCAGATCTTAACGGCCAACCATATTTCAAGTGCAGTGAGATTTTTATGCAATTGTTTTAGGGTGACTAGGGAAGTAAAGGGACATAGAAGTACACATTTTCAATGTACAATGTCATTTTTATATCAGAAAGATCAGATAAAACTATGCATTTTTTCTTTTATTTTTAATTTCTTTACAGGGATAGTGCATTGATATTGGTGGACCAATTGCAGCTACAACCCAGGTGATAATACAATAATGAGTGAAGCTACATAAGCAGAATTTATAAAAAAAGACAATATAGAGTGAAAGAGAAATACAAGACAGGTGGTTATAAATGCAGGTAATACATTGTTAAGCTTGCACTTATGTATAATATTGTGATATCTGAAATATTACAATTAATCTGTCAACCCCTTCCCCCTCCAAAAAACACAAACATACATGAGGAAAAGAGTGGATAGTTAAGGGAGTAGTATGAGAAAAGAGGCTTCAATAGAGGTGTAAGGATGGCCAGATTAGGTGGAGACATGGTGCCGGGGGTACGGTGATGCAGCAGGTAGAGATGTCCCATCACAGCAACAGGTTCTCTGCTTCAATTCTCAGCTGGGGTGCCTTCTGAGCCGAGTCTGCATGTTGTTCCTGTGCTTATGTGGATTTCCTCCAAGTGCTACAGTTTCCTCCCATATACTAAAGACATGCAGTAGGTGGACTGGACTCTCTAACTTGAACATAGGTGTGTGTGTGTGTGTGTGTGTGTGTGTGTGTGTGTGTGTGTGTGTGTGTGTGTGTGTGTGTGTGTGTGTGTGTGTGTGTGTGTGTGTGTGTGTGTCTGTGAGTTAGTGTGTGTGCACGCATGTGCAAGTGTGTGGTATGGAAGTACAGCCATAGCAGGGCTGTTCACCCGGTAGTGTGAACCTTGGATCTAGATGATTGTCACTGTTGAAGTAACACCCTGACCCCATGTGCAAAAATAGGCAAAAGGGGAATGAGGCTGGATGAATGGATGGATGATGTTGGGGGGTTAGTACAGTGTGATTTGTGCAATGTGATCAATGTGTTGGTACTGGCATTTTGCTTGATTAGTTATTTTATTTATTTGTTTATTTTTTTGAGTTGTGATCTAAATGTGGTGTATGATAGGAGGTCTTTTAGACAAGTTGGTGGGATGTCCCATAGGTTGGGTGCTAGTGGGGAGAAGGTATGATATAAAAAGGCAGAAACAAAGTGGCCACAGCCAAGGACAGATTCTTGAAAAACATGTGCTATTACTATTTATCCTTACATGAAAGTACTGATCTGACAAATGATTTTGCAAAACATACACTGGGTTCCTTATCAAAGCATAAGGGAGAAAATAAATTAAGGAATGTGTGTTTTTCTAGGTCAAAGACTTTAGTGAGATCATTGAAGACTGCATTACTGGACTGTTAGCCATATTATGAAGAATGGTGTCACAGAGTAACCAGGTCACTATCATGGCAGAATAACAATATCTTAAGCCATGTGATATCTTTGAAGTATTCCATATTTAGAAATATATTCAGTCACCCATGTGGAAGCAGTCTTTTCAAATAGCCTGGCAAAGGCTTTCAGAATAAAAGTTGATTAGTAGGGAAAGGTACATAAAGAGAGAGAGAGAGAGAGATTACTTTAAACATGTAACAGTAGTAAACTACTTATACATGGCTGTCATGAAGATGTACTGACATATGTTACAGACATAGTAACTGGCTTCTACAGGCGGATTCACATTTTCAAAAATTTAGTGTGTAACTCATCATGTCACACATCATGCCCCTCAGCTCCAGTATCATGAATGGCAAGAAGTAACTTTATGTTTTCACTACAGGTGGCTAGTGTAAAACAAAATGGTAGAGGCAAGCCTAATGGAGTAGTATGCATAGCAAACAAAATACTGGAAATATTAACCTTAATTTGCAAAACTGGAAATAGGCCTCAATTAGTAATCACATCACAGTGAACCCAGTAGTAGATTTGTGTTTCTTACAAGATCATTAATAATGTAACAAATAAGTCAGGCAGGGGATAGAGCCCTTATTGTGACCCAGGGAACCAAGACTCAATTAACAGCCCTGGCACTGGAGGAATTAGACATGGAGTGCTGCCCTTGCCACTCAGAGGGTGGGGAGGTTTCAGAGAACTTAGAAGAATACAAAGTCATTGCGAGCTCCCAGGTGGAGATAGGGAAAACCACCTCTTATAATTCCTGGGGGGGGGGGGGGGCAGGGTTTATTTATTTATTTTTTTGACATTTGTTAACAGGGTTAATCCAACTGGGCTAATAGCCCATTTTCAGTGGAGACCTGAGGAGAAAAGCTCCAGGTTACAAAAAAAATAATGCAATAAACATGAATCTCAAACAAGAATATTAATTAAAAATGACTGTACAATTAAAATATTTGTACTTCAGTATAGTAGAGGGTAGAGTACACAAAAGGGAGTAAAGTAAGCTTGAAATTTAACACCAAATGCAAAGTGCCTAATCTATTAAACAAACTATCCAAAGTCAGGTAGAAATCATTTGGAACATTTTAACATACAGTGGAGATAGGAGTGGTTATTAACCTAGGCTGGGTCATGGCATGAGCAAGTCTTAGTGTTGAGAAGATACTGTTTAAATTATTTTTTAAAGTATAGAGAGTGGGAAATGGAGCGGATGTGTACAGGGAGTTTCTTCCAGGCTTGGACAACAGAGCATTTATAGAGAAGTTTCCCAACATTTCTTTTTGGATGGTAAGGATCTAAAAGTTGATGGTTAGAGCTACGTAGGGTCCTGGAAGGGGAGTAGTGAGATATCAGGGTGGATAGAGCAGGACAAGAAGATGGTTTGTATATAATAGTACGTAATATTTGGAATTGTAGTAGTAGACATTTTTGAGGGAGTTCAAGCCATTGAAGGGCATTTAGGGCTAGACAGTGGTGAGACCTGTAAGGAGAGTCTGTAACAAATCGAGCTATCTTGTGGTATGTCTGTTGTAGTTTGAGCATAGTAGTAGATTGGATGTTAGTTAGAACAGGGGCTGCATAAAAAAAGTGAGGGAAGGAGGCAGGCTTGAGCCAGGGAGAGTCTAGCATTTACATTAAGGAACTTCTTATTGCAATATAGTAATCCTAGTTTCTGGTGGGGTTTTTTTGATACAGTGAAGTATGTGAGGGTTAAACTTAAGTTCATCATCAATGATGACTCCCAGGAGCTTTGTTTGGGGTTCAGGTTTTATGATAGTGTTGTTGGAGGATATAATTGTAAAAGTGGACTTGTGGTGAGAGAGGGACTGGGGGAGAAAGAGCAAGAGCTTAGTCTTTTTAGGATTAAGAATGAGTAAGTTATCAGATAGCCATATTTTAGTAGATGCAAAGATATCTTGGGTTAGTGTGAGAAGTTCAGAGAAATTGCTAGAGGTGGAGATAAGAGTGGAGTCATCAGCATATTGGATGCGGGAGACTTGTTGACATGATTTATGTAGTTCGTTAGTAAATACATTAAATAGGAGGGGACCCAAGATGGAGCCCTGTGGGACACCAAATGGGACTGGAATATAAAGAGAGCAGGAAGACAGCCATTTTACTGATTGCTGCCTGTGAGAGAGATAGCTGGAGAACCAGGATAGAGAGGTAGTTGAAAGGTTGAGTTTAGCCAGTTTAGTTAGCAGCAATGGGTGAGATACTGTATTGAAAGCTTTGAACAGATCAAGGAAGAGACAGGATAAGAGTTTGTTGTTGTCACTGGCTTCAGCAATAGTATGAGTAAATGATAGGAGAGCAGTAGTTGTGCTATGGTTAGGGTGAAAACCATGCTGAGTGGGAGTAAATAGGTTATGCTGGAGGAGATAGTTGAGAAGTTGTGAATGAATGCATTTCTCAAGTATTTTAGAGAGAGGGGACAGGATGGCAATGGGTCAGTCCACCTTTATGGAGGGGAATTATGAAAAAGGATTTCCAAATGAGAGGTACAATGGCTTCTTGGATTGACCTGTTGATGAGAATAGATATAGGATATGCTATAGACTCAGCTGCTAGTTTGAGGAAGCTAGAGGGGAGGTTGTCAGTAGAGGGAGAGCAGGGTTTTACTTTCAGAAGAAGAGTTTTGATATAGGAAGTGGAAACAGCTTGAAAGGAGAAGAGGTTGCTATTAAGTTGGTGGGAGGGAGAGGGGATGGCAGTAAACTTAGAGTTGGAGGGAGGGAGTTTTTGGACAGTTTCAATTAAGTGTCTATTGAGGAGGGTAGCAGTCTCAAGAGGAGATGTGTTAGGGTAGGGGGAGGGATTGGAGGGCCAGCCAGGAGAAAGAATCTTGTTTAGACTTGACAAGAACTTATGTGGGTTGGACTTGTCCTTAAATTGGGCTGAGCTGTAGTAATTTCTTTTGTCTTTATTGGTTTGAATTTTGACAAGATTACGTAGATATTTGTAGTTTTGTAGTAGGGGTGGTTCTTTTCTCTTAAGCCAGGCTTTCCAGGCATTGTCTCTTTTGTGCATAAGGTTTCTAGTGTCTTTGGTAAGCCAGGGAGCATAATTAGATTTGATTCTAATTTTTCTTGTGGGGGCTAGAGAGTTGAGGGCATCTAAAAATGTTATTGAATTTACTGACTGCATTGTCTAGAGGAAGATGCCTAAGGAAGGACCAGTTGATGTTGGCTAGAATAGAGTTAAATTGAGTGGAATTGAAGTTAGTAAGTTTGTGACAGTGTCTGTAGAGGTGTGGTTTGAATGTTTGGCTTGAGTGCCTTAGAATGGAAGTGGGGAGGTGATCACTAAGGGAGTCTGGAGAGGTAACTGGGCTATGGTAGAGGTTGGGGAAGTTAGTGAGTATCCAGTCTATAGTGGAGCTGGAGGAAGAGGTTTGCTGTAGTGGGTGGTGGATGTTATTTGTTGCTGAAATCCATGGAGGTTTATACTAAGTTGAGGGGAATCAGTTATAAGTTTGGACCAGTCTGTGTTGACATCTCCAAGAATTAGACTTTCATATTGTATGTTGAGGGAAAACCAGGATAGAATGTTTTCAATGATGGGGATATTGTTACTGGGGGGAATATAAATGGAAGCGATAGCAAATTTCTTATGTTGGTTAAGGTGACAATTGAGATTGAGTAATTCAGCTGGGTAGAACTTTGGGATGGGATGTCAACAGGTGAGAGATTGAGGCTGTTCAAGTAGAAGATGGCAATCCCACCCCCTTTTTTGGGGAATCTATCGGAACAATAAATATTATAACCAGGAGGAAGAATTTATTTGTAATGTGTGGTTTGAGCCATGTTTCGGATATTGAAAGAATGTGAGGGGAAGTATGGGCAATCCATGTGTGCAGTTCAGTGATTTTGTTAGTGAGACTTTGTATATTTAGTGAATAGATACTTAGGTTTTTGTGTGAGAAAGGGCAAGGACTTGAGGGAAGGGAGTGGCTGGAAGTTTGGGAAGTGAGAGTGGAAGAGGGAGTGTTGTGAGGTATGTGGGAGAGAGAGGAGGTGGTTGGACCTGGGTTGGGTTGAATGTCTCCAGAGAGGAGAATGTTCATTGTAAAAAGTATGTGTGGTGAGAAAAATAAATGATAGTTATAGAGTTTGAGTTTATATTTGCATGTGGGTGAAGGGTTTAGAAGAATTATTCATTTATGTAGACAGTTTAATGAAAAGTTGAAAAGTGAAGGTGATATGGTAAAGGAGCAGGTAGAAGGAGGATCTTTAGAGAGGCTTAAAGTAGGGGAGTGAATATGATGGTTGGGTAGGAAGGAATGATATGAGGTTAGTGTAGAAAGAAGTATGAGAAGTGGAGTGATAAAGAAATGAGGATACATGGTAGGGTATGAGATTTTTGGAGGGTTGGAGGGAGAGGTGAAGTATGGATAGAAATTGATGTGATTATAGATGTGGGTGGAGAGAGGATGTGAGGGAACTGAAGGCAGGAAGTGAATCCTGACAGGTGGTGGAAACAGGAAGGGGAGGGACTGGATAGTATAAATATAATTGACTGGGGGGTGGGTGGGAATGAGGGTAGGGTAGGGGAGTGAAGTGAGCCCGAATACAGTGAGGGTGAATGGAGCAGGGTAAACATCTAGAAGAAACAATCAGTAAGCAGGTAACTATGTCAGTCGAGAGGACAAGAGAGGTGGCGGGGTTGGGGCAGGCAAGTAAGATGGTCTGAGAAAGATCTGAAGGAAAGGGAGAAGAAGAGTAGTATAGAGCAGAACTAGGAAATGGCAAGAAGGAAAAGTAGAAGTGCTGGAGGGACAATTCAGAGTAGGAGAGATGAGTGAGGGAGCAGGCAGGGGTATATAGGCAAGCTAATAGATGTAATAGGCAAGAACAGGTAATTGCATGGAGGAAGGAGTACTGGTGAAAGCAGGGTAGAAGAAGAAACAGAGTGCAGCCCAGGGGTGTGCAAAGGAGTAGCCTACACAAGAGCAGCAATACAGGTATAATTGACTAGTGCACTTAGCAGAACTTACTTTAGCAATCTTCTGTAAAATTATGGCAGGTGGCACCAATGGGAGGACTTGACTCAAGGTTTGTCCCAGCAGGGTAAGTCTGAGGTTTTTGCAGGAGGTAGTGCTAACTTTAGCAGTCTTCTGTATAATTAATGCAGGAGGCACCAATGGGAGGACTTCACTCAAGGTTTGTCCCAGCAGGGTAAGTCTGAGAGCTTTGCATTAGGTAGTGATAACCTGTCGGCTACAGCACACCACAGGACTGCTTGATGAGGAAGGGAAAGAGAAAGTAAAAAAGATGGCGATGATAACCATGAGTAATGAATTAAAGGGTGCAATGGATTGTAGGTAGCCTATGGAGGTATCATAGCAATTAAGGGAGGAGTAGAGGGGTGAACAAGAGAATGACATAAGACAGAGTCAAGGGTTGCTAGGAAGGAATGTTCCTCACAGCAGTGAGGAGGCAGCCTCAGTGGTGAGCTCATTGTATTATCCCCCCTCCCCCAGCACACTCCATGGCACTTGACTGAGTGCATGCAGAGAGTATGACCAGCACGTAAAAAGCCAAACCACTCTAATGACTGCATGAAGGATGGCTTCTTCTAGATGACTGTCACTCATATTGGGAACAAATGGGTTAATTGGGGTTGAAGATCAGCAGGCAGTGGGGGCAAAAACATGAAAAAAATACAGTGCTACAAAACAATTTTTGAATGGAGGGAGAGAGCAGTTGTGATCCCAACCCAGTGTAGCTGAACAGTTGTGAACTTCTATGTGTGACAGGCTCATGTGATTAAGTGTGCTTAAGCGCAGGGTAGTGTTTTACATATGAAACTGTATGCAGCTTCTCCTGTTGTGTGGTGAAGTTAATGAAAATGGTGGTGCAACATGAAATATTGAAGGAGAAATTATATAAAGGTCCCCCACATAGTCAATGGGCTTACAGATGACATAATAAGTTACAGGCATAGTACTGAGGTAGTGACGTGATATGGCTGTCCTTCAGAAATGAGCTGACTGAAAACAGGTTATAATGACAAATGTCAGGCTATTGCATGAGCTGTATGCATTTAAGGAAGAGATATAGGCAGTGCAGCTATGAAAAATCATATCTAGTACTGCAACATTAAGGAAATCTTTTTGTCTGTCTGTCTATATATCTATCTATTTAAGTTAGGCTGAACAAATCCAGTGGTACATTTCAGCTGCAAAATCATTTGTGCATAAAACATAATAAGTTACATAAAACTAGTAAGACTTTCAAAAGTACCCTTTGTTCTATAAAATGTTTGTTTTATAGCTTTTAATCAGACAGCATGACTGTTTGCTACACTTATAATTCTGTTCTTGTCTGTGTTATGCCCTTGTGGCTTGGGTTGTAGCTGAAAAGGATTTGTTGATCAGTCCACCTACCTGTTTATCAAACTGTAAATAACAAACTATAAAAGAAAAAAGAAAAATAAATATTCCACTTTCCCTGATTCTTACATTAAATGTTCTGAGTTCCTCAGTGTAATGCATGTCTGCAGCATCTAGCTCTCACTTCCTGTACAGCAACATCAGCAGTTAGACACTCTGAAGGATTTAAACCAACTGTGCCACATACATTGGCTTTACTCTGAATTCTGCTTTCTGAGAAACAGATGCCATAATGCTCCAACCTGCAGGAAAACATTAAAAATTCTAACATTTCTAACAAAGGATAACATTTAAAAGTATTTTTTTTTTTTTTGTTTTGCTTAGGACTCTTATCTCATATGGCAAGGTCAAAAAAATCCAATAGTGCAACCTTAAGGGGATGAAATACACTTTTAATATGTTAAGCTAATCTAGCCCTACAGTCAGATGCATTCTCAGACAGCTGTACTACTGTGACTTATACTTCTGTTTGTAGCTGGATAGAAGTGGAACCTTTGAGACAAGAATTAAACAAAACTACTAAAACAGGTTTAATGCTATTAGATAATAATCATCTATTTCAAGCATTCCCATATATAACACATCAGGATGGAAATACAAGCAAGGAATGTCTACAGGTGGAATGTTCCGGTAGTAGTACAGACTCCAGTAATGTACTCTGCTACAAACATGTATCACTTCTTAGTTGTCTACCTCTGACTTTTTGCATTGGCACATTACAAACTACGGATGAAATACAAGTAATATGATAATTCTCCATGTGATTCATTGATATGAAGAAAGGAATAGCAAATACATTTCCCCTCTAAAGTTTCGCAGAGATGGGTTAGGTCTCTCAAACAGTGTATTCTAAATTACTACTTGTGACCCAGATGACATTTCCATGTGTTTTTATAAAATCTCAATAAATCCACTAAACATGGCAAGAGGACCAGGGTACGCTTAGTTTACTGCAGTTTAGGGCCACTGCAATAGAAGACTTTCTTATAGCTTCAGTGATTCAAAATTCTGCTGATATAATCAGTAGCTTTGAAGGCTGGTTAAATTTACAGCATTGTGTCCCTCTGAATTTATTTTACATTTTTTTTCTTGTTCAACAGTCAACAGGCAAGTGACTACACTGCAATGGAACTTATAATTTAAGACCTTCCGGCAGTAGCTGTATGCATTAATTCCAAGCCTGGACCATGTAGCTCAAACTGGTAGGTTTTTAACACCTCTAACTTCATATTAGCCACCAACCTCCACCTGCAAGATCTCTACAGGTCTGTAACCAGTTTAGAAAGCTCTCCTGTCTGTTAATGTCACTGTGGCTGCACAGTCCCTGAATATGTTACTGTGAAGTACAACAGCCCCTCAATACTATCCATGCTAACAAAAGACTTACTCAGTTCATAGAACCTAGCAATTCTATTTCTTGTTGAGGAGGAGTTGCTGACATAAACTGTATTCTCACAAATAAGTCTGAAGAAATTACACATAATGTCCTCTTGAATAACAAGAATGACTACTACTTTTCTTTTTCTTTCCCTGTTTGCCTTTTTGTCTAATGAACAAAACAATGCTATTATTTTTCCAGTAATAGCCTCCCTCCCATGATCTCCTTTCTGGAGGAAATGGGCCAAGTTGTTTGCTACCCAGTTTTCTTACAGCCCTGAGCATAAAGTGTTTCATCTCTTTCTTCAGTTGCTTTTATTATTGACCTCTAGGAAAACTAGGTCCTGCATAAGTGAAGGCATGTTCAGGGGTCTACCACAAGTAGTTTACTTCAAGCATGAAATAAAAAAAGTAGATAAAGAGATAAATTGTGGGTGTAGACCATAGGAATATGCTGCTTACAATGTCCTAATATTAAGCGCACAAACCACACTTTATTTGAAATTATCAGGCAAAATAACAATTCTGGAAAATTCTGGAAAGACAACAGTTATTCTGTAGTAGAAATGTCAATGCAGACAATATTACTTTCATGACAGGTACAAGCAAGCAAAATCTGAGGGCAATGCTACTTAATGCTAGAAGTCTAAACCTCAAAATGCACTCACTCAAAGCACTCCTTAAAATGGAGAACATTGACATCTGTGCAGTGACAGAGACCTGGTTCAAGGCTCCAGAGAGCACCCCTGCATTACCAGGCTATAATTCATACCACACCTTTCGGCCACATAACCTGGACCGAAGCACTAAAGGCAGAGGTGTGACCATATTCATTAAGGATATCCACACCTCCAGGCCAGTTGCTCAGCATAATGCATCTGAGATTATCCAAGTGCAACTAACTCTGGGCAAGACCGCAATGCAAATTGTAGCTTGCTACAGATCCCCCACCATGCTCCAGGATTCCCACTCCTCATTTCTTGATACACTGGAAAATATTAGGGTACAATCTAACACCCTAATAATGGGCGATTTCAACTACCCCACCATTAACTGGGAAAACTACTCATGTACCAACTCTTGTGCTCAACGTTTTCTGGAAATCATAAATTCCAATGCCTTGGATCAACTTATCCACACCCCCATCAGGGGCAGCAATATCCTAGACCTGGTCATTACCAACATGGACAACCAGTGTTCCACACCAGAGGTCAATTCCTCCAATCTCTCTAAAGCCAACTTCACGCTTCTTAAGACAGAAGTGGCAACCTTCATGACACCCATGCTGACGGACAATAGAGATACGACTGCTGAATTCTATACAATTGCACTTTATAAGTACTTACATGAGTGCATGAATCGTGCAATCCCTAACAGAACCAAGATGCTATCCTCCAAAAAAGGAAGCCAATCTGGTGGTCCCCTGCTATAAACAAACTCTACAACAGAAGAAAGAAACTGTTCCATGACTGGAGGAACTCCGTGGTCAGCCTCAGTAAGAAGCTGAGATCCCTCATAAAATCCTCCAAAGCTAGTTATGAAAACGAAATTGCCACTGATTCTAAAGACAACCACAAAGCATTATATAGCTATGTCAAGAATCTCAATGGCAACACTCAGATCTGCTCTGAGTTACAGCACAATGGCACTAAATATACAGAACCAACTGATATTGCCAACATCCTGGCAGATAGGTTCAGTGCTAACTTTACCCCTCACTCATCCCTTAAAGGGCCCATCTCTATACCGGAAGAATGCAAAGTACCTGTAATCATGGCTGCACAGGTAAAAAACACACTATCCAAAGCCAAGAACACAGCATCCATGGGACCTGACAACATCCCAGGCTGCTTTCTACATGAACTACAGAACGAACTGGCACCCCACCTAAATACCATGTTCAAGCACAGCCTCACCTCAGGCTTTGTGCCCACTGAATGGTGCACAGCAACGGTTATCCCACTCCACAAAGGGGGAGCCACCATGGACCCCGGGAACTACCGTCCCATTAGCCTGATGAGCCTGGTCTGCAAGGCTATGGAGCGTATCATCATGGAACGTATAAACAATGACATTGGTACTCTCCAAACTCAAGACCCTACCCAGTTCAGGTATGTAAAAAGCAGATCATGTCTCCTAAACCCGATAGACTTCTTTGAAGCAGTCACCAAAGCCATAGATGAGGGTAAGGTGGTTCACACAGCCTATCTAGATCTCGCCAATGCTTTCAACACCATCCCCCACTCTGGAATTACAGACAAACTCACTAAACTAGGTATAAATCCCCATGTCACAAGATGGGTTGCCAAATGGCTCACTGACAGAACCCACACTGTGAAAGTAGCAGACTCTAAATCCAACTTCAGACTAGTGACAAGTGGAGTACCACAGGGTTCAGTCCTAGGTCCTCTCCTGTTTGATATCTACTTCTCTGAAGTACAGGCTAACACAGAAGGTCTTTGGCTAACAAAGTTCACAGATGACTGCAAACTAGGAGCCATAATCAAAACTCCTAATGATGTGGACATCCTACAAGAGGGCCTCACTGAGACAGATGCCTGGTGTCAAAGCCATGGCCTCAAGCTCAATGCCAAAAAGTGCATTGTCATCCCTTTTGGTAAAAACTCTGTACCCATGAATTACCACATAGGCGGTAGTCTACTTAACACCAAAAGTGTGATAAGAGACCTTGGGACACAGGTGGACAGTATTCTCTCCTTTGATAATTACATCACCACAGTAGTCAGGAAATCCTTCTACATGGCACACCTCATCACAAAACATTTCTCATCCAGGAAAAAAGAGGTAATTGTTCCCCTCTACTCATCACTCATTAGACCCATTATAGAGTACAATGCCCCTTTTGTTATGTACCTTACAAGACATCTACAACAACTGGAAAGGCCACAGAAATACCTCACAAAGAGGATTTCCGGCCTCAAACAGATGCCCTACGGAGACCATCTCAAAAAACTCCAGCTTTACTGTGTCGCATGTCACCTACTAAGAGGCGATCTCTGCCTAACATACAAAGCTATGTCAAACCCAGAGCTGTTGGACATGCTCCACGTAAAGAAATCCCAATCCCTCTGAGCTACATGCTCTAGGGACCTCAACCTTGTCACCACAATAAACAGAACATGCTGGAGGGATAGATTCCTGTCCCAGAGACTTCCCATACTCTGGAACAAACTACCTATCTATATCAAACAAAGTTCCTCATTAGCACTCTTCAAGAAAAATCTTGAAGATTGGATGGGAGATAGGAAATTCATCCTGGAGATCACTTCTGTGGCTCTGCTTGACAGGGGCACAGGAAAATAGTTTTCTTGGGTGGCAAAAGCCAGGATACCATTTGGCTAGGCTTATATAGGCCCCAGGGCCAATAGCCTAGTACCTACCTATGAACCTATGATTTGAAATGGCCTGTTTTACCCACGTTCTTCCCAGTTGCTGCTAATCTTTTCAAAGATAACTGGAGACTGTTACCTGTTCCACTACCTTCAACAGTATTGTGCCTCAATTCAGTAAACCAACCTTCACAAAAAGTAACACAGGCTGAAATCCACTGATCCAAGCACGAGATGTTATTTAAAACATGAAACGAAGTAAGCGCTTTCATCTGGTATATATAACCAGACTTCTTCGTTTCATGTTTTAAATAAAATCTTGTGCTTGGATCAGTGGATTTCAGCCTGTGTTACTTTGTATGAAGGTTGGTTTTCATTTGTGTTTGGTTTTCTCAATTCAGTAAACCTCATCATCACCCCCCTTTTTTCCATTTTTTCTACATGGGGTCGGGGTATCGTGTTAACTGTTGCCAGCTCTCTCGATTCAATGCCACACTCCTCCCTTCTTCAACACTCATGCCTGAATGTCACAGATCTTTCACACAGTCCATCCACCTCTTTGCTGGATGTCCTCACTTCCTCTTACATTCTTCCTGTCTGTCCCAAATCTTCCCCACCTGATTGTCTTTTGCTTTTCCGCACATGTCCAAACCACAGTAATCTATTCTCTTTGATCTTTTCTGCAATTGGAGCTACCTTGGTTTCTGCTCTTATGTCATCATTTCTTCATCTGTCCCAAAGTGTGCATCCTACCACCCTTCTCAGGCACTTCATTTCTATCACCTCTAGCTTATTCAACTGTTCTGCTTTTACTGCCCAGGTCTCTATACCACACACAAGTACAGGTCACACCACTGTCTTGTACACCTTACTTTTCAGCTTCTTTGGCATTCTTCTGTCATTGACTATACAAGACACTCTATGCCACTTGGCTGCAGCCCCTCTGATTCTAGCTTTCACCTCTTCATTCAATCTTCCCTTTTCCTCAAGCACCCCTGCCAGATACTTGAAGTTGTTTACCTGTTCCGCTATTTTCCATTCTATCTCTATTCTCAACTTCTGATTTCCCAATTTGCTGCCATTACCACTGTCTTATCTGTGCTTAGTTTCATCCATTTTGTATTCCATTCTCCTATCCTTTTCTGTAGTTCTAGCTCAGAGTCTGCCTGTAATGCCACATCATCTGCATACAGCAACTTTGTTGATCTGCCCCCTCTGACCTGTTTGCTAATGTAGTCCATCACCAGTATGAACAGCAGTGGGCTCAGAGTTGAACCCTGATGTACACCACTACCACTGGAAACCCCTTTGTGAGACTGAACATTGTTCATACTTGAGACATTGGGTCCTTGTACATACCCTGCACTAATTCTACCAATGTTTCTGGGACTTCAAACCACCACAGTACTGCCCAAATCAGCCTTCGTGGGACCTTGCCATATGCTTTTGCCAAGTCTAGGAATGCCCAGTTGGACTCTCTCCTCATCAATAGCTTCTTCTCAAGTATCTGTCTCACTGTAAACATTGGGTCAATTGTGCTGCATCCTGATCTAAATCCAAACTGCTCATCTCCCATCTTACATTCTACTACTATACTATTGAAATATGTCCCTTTTGCTAAAAAGTAATCCCAATTTCTCAAGTTTACCTTCCCATCTAATCACAGTAGCTCTGATTACGACAACTATCCCACTATATTCACTCATCTTTAGGGATATGTGGTAACAAGACCGCTAAAGTATCATCCCAAAACAGCTTCTGACCTGTTTCCATGCTGCACATCCTCATCAATATTTTGAAAAAGATGGTGAAAAACAAAACAAATATTACCTGTCCAAATATGAAAATCTCTGCCATGCAGTAGATAGTCTGAAGACAAACTGCCTTCCCTAGTATGACACTCAGGCTCTGTATGATACAGTCATTTTGAAAATGGTCTCATAAAAGCCAAAGATATTTGAAGAGCCCAAAGCGGTGGGCTGATAATGCTGTATACATCCCTCAAAGAAAGCAAATCATCAACAGAAACAGTTACTAAAGCATTAGCACAAAGCTATAGAAAACATCCTATAAATCCATTTTCCTACAAGACGTTTTCCTTAATGAATCCCCTTTTTACTTTTGTATTGTATCAGTTTCCATTACTTTATATATATATATATATATATATATATATATATATATATATATATATATCCTTTTTCCATTCATTTTCAAATATATACTCAACAGAAAGTTTCATCTGTGCCTTATATTGTTAAAAGAAATGTGTTATTGGACCTGATACTTTACAGCAGCATGTGACCATAGTAATGGACATCTGCATTGTTACAGAGCTGCTTGTTTTGCTCTGTCTGTTTCTGCCACATTTTTCTGAGTGATTTAAGTCAGATCTTTGTTTTCTTTCCTATTGTCTTGTTACAAGAGAGTAATCACAATTGGATGGTTAAAGGATATCTTGGGATGATGAATGTCAGAGCTTTGGTTACATGAGATGTGATGAGAGATAGAATTGTGAAGTTTAAAGCCTTAACCATAAGGCTGCTATTTTTAGATTCTACTTTGGCTGGGTTCTTAGCTATCACTGTGACAGTGTGCTACATTTTGGCAGTCACAAGGCTGAACTGTGCGGCAATTCTGCTGATTGATAATTTCAAAGCTGTAAACTATGTGCATCTCTTTAAAAGAATTATAAGTTTAGCTTGTCAGAGTTCCCAAATACAAACTCCTATCAGAAGTGTTAAACTTGACAGTGTGGCTTCAATAAAAAATAGTTAATTTCAAATTTATTTAACTTATTATATTTATTTATTTATCCTTTATTGACCAGGTTAGTCCCACTATGCTAGTGACATCTTTTCAGGGGAGATCCAAAGAGGCATTTCTACTGTTAGAGGATATTTGGCCAGGGCAATGGGGAACTTCATCTATTTGTTGATATTGCAAGTGGGACTCATTTTGCATGAGCACTTCCTGTTTCTATTCCAGATGAGAGATGGCCTAGAGAAAAGGGGAGGCAGATAGAGAATGAAGGAGATAATGGAGTGGTGACAGAAATGGAGGAGAATGCAAATATTAAGACTGGAATTTATGTGCAGGATTCTGAGGAGATGTTTCAACAAAATCTGTTTGATGGAGATGAGTCAGCAAATGATAGATGTATGATTACAATCTTTCAGTTGGGAGGGTTGCAGGGTAATTTACTTAAAGAAATGATGATGCTGACTGAGCCAGAAAATGAAGGAGATATTTTTTGGGGGAAATTATGGAGAAAATACAAAAGGGGATACAGAGACAATCCTGAAGAATAGTGTTGAGATGGAAAAGAAAACATATGCAGAGTAAATAAAAGAAGGCAAAAGAGGAATGGTAGAAAAGAAGGCAGAAGAAAATGAAAAACAGAAGTAAGTGGTAAGGATTCAAAGTAAAGAAAACAAAGAGATGGGCAGGTTTGAACTGTGGGATAATGTAATAGCTCCTTTGGTATAAACACACATGAGGTAAGAACATTTATTCTTATTGACAAAGACATGTTGTGACATTATATTTGAAACTGTTTTTTTCAATTTAAAATTTTCTTGGAGAATAAAGTGAAACACTGTAACCCATGGAATCTTTACGTGATATAAGCATTTTAACAGTGAAAGAAAATTTGTTTACAATTTCAAACAGAGGTAGAAAGAGAGACTTTGAAAGAACATTTGAAAACTTTATATAAAGAAGTACAGGATGTTGCAAAAAAATTATGATAAAAAGGTTTATGGACTAGGGAATGGGATTGTCATATTGTGACAAAAATAGAAAGAGAAAAAAATGATACATTTACTAAACATAATAAATGTGAAGGGGAAAAGGGGTGTCATAAAATGCTGGGTACAACTCAAAACATGTTTTTTGTTGAAAAGGAAGACATAATTGCATTAAAAGAAAATGTTATGTTTGTGGGGAAATGGGTCATGATGCAAAAATGTGAGCTGAAATGCTATAAATGTAACAAAATTGGACATTTAAGGATGGCTCGCAAAAGTGAAAATACAAGTAAGGAAAAAGAAAGATGAAAATGAACAAAGAGAAGAAATTTTAGTAGTGGAAATGGAAAAGAAATTAGATAAGAAAAAATAAAGAAGACATAGAAGAAGGCACTGAAATAAGTGATAAAGGAGATATAAACTGGTAGATAGTAAAAGAAAAAAATAATTCTACTAGTAAAAGACAGAAAAAGAAAGGCCACAGAAATACCTCACTTAAAGAATCACAGGCCTAAAGCAGATGCCCTACACTGACTGCCTTAAAAAACTCCAGCTATACTCTGTCACATATCGTCTACTCAGAGGCGATCTCTGCTTAACATACAAGGCCATGTCAAACCCAGAGCTGTTGGACATGCTACACTTAAAGAAATCCCAATCCCTCAGAGCCAGATGCTCCAGGGATCTAAACCTTGTCATCACAATAAACAAAACATGCTGGAGGGATAGTTTCCTGACCCAAAGACTCCCCAGACTCTGGAATAGATTGCCCATACATGTCAAGCAGAGTGCCTCTTTGGACCTCTTCAAAAGGAACCTTGACTATTGGATGGGAGAAAGGAAATTCACCCCGGAGATCACTAGACAGAGGTCCAGGGAAGTAAATAGTGTGGGAAGAAACAGCCAGGGAATTGTTATGGCTAGGCTTGTATAGGCCCTAGGGCTGATAGTCTAGTACCAACCTATGAACCTATGAACCTATGAATATGAATATTATAATAGCAAGATAATTTAACTGTGATTTAAGAGGCAACCATAAAAAGAGAGGAAATAATATAGGCAAATGTTAAAAGATATAAGATGTGGTAAGTCAAAGCTTTGGGACAAAAATTCATGGACTTACAAAGGGTCTATATTAAATCAGCGAATGCTTAAAATAGCGAACGCTTATTTATTAATCCTTTAAAAGTGAAAATTTGAAATCCCGAAGACACGAAACAGCAATTTTTTCCCAGGGAAAAAAATTGCTGGCTATTTTCAGAACTTTGCCATTTCCTCCATTGTGGTGTGATCTCGGAATTGGTATATTTAACTAGGGCAGTGAGGTGGGGTTGTGTTGAGTGAATTCCCCCACCTTATTTAGTGTTTTGAAGTTTCTTTTTTGTTTTGTTTTGTGGAACAGCAATTTTTTCCCTGGGGAAAAAAAAAATCACTGTTTCGTGGCTTCAGGATTTCAAGCTTCCACTTTTAAAGGGTTGATAAATCAGTGTTTGCTATTTTAAGTGTTCACTGATTTTAATATAGACCCCTTACAAAAGGGGTATGCATATAACTGAAATAGATTATATTATAGTATCAAAAGGTTCAGTTATAGGAGAAAAGGAGGTAGCTGAAGCAGCATTTTCTGATCATCTTGCAATATGGCTACAGATAAAGGAAAACAAGGAATATATAAAAATAGGTGAGGAAATAAAAAGCACAAATGAGAAAGCATGAATGAAGAAGGAAAGAGATTAGTAGTACAGTTATGGAAAGATAATATTACAATGAGAATATTTTATAAAAAATCAGTCTGAATGGTAGAAGATATTTAAAGAAAAATACAAACTTTTTTATAGTGACAATATAAAGTGAGAAGTAGAGAAAGAAAAATATAAAATAACATATAATGATACATTGGAAAATTTAGAAAAGAATGATAGAAAGCACTTTGACAGAAAATTATAAGAAAGAAATCACAAAAAAATACAAAAATTGTTACATAAGCTAAGATATTTTTACAAGGAAAAGGAGAAGAAGCATTGAGTTAATCAAGCAGTAAAGGAAGATGGTAGTATAATGACAGAAATAAAAAATGTAAAAGAAATAGAAAAAAACTCAGGAAAAGAGTATGAATAGTGTAATACAAGATCTACAAGAAATGTTTAAAGAAATAAAAAGAAGGTTGTAAAAAAACATGGAAAGTACAATAGTTAACAGAAAAAGAGAATAAAGGATTGGAAAAGAAGATTTGCTTAAATGAGCTAGATAAAGTATTAGGACAAGTAAATATATATTTGGCTGCAGGACCAGATGGAATAGGGTATGAAATGTATAAACATTTAAGGGACTGGTAAAAAATTTATATTTTCAAAGATTTTGAATGAATAGTTAAATGAAAGTTTTATGTATAATGAATTGTGTAGTGGAATACTTAAATTCATATGGAAGAAGGAAGATAGAAGAGAATTAAAAACTGGAGACCAATAGTATTCAATAATAATTATTATAAGATTTTTATGAAAATAATACAAAATAAATTGGAAACTAAAATGATAAATATGGAAAATAGCATATATAGTATAAAGTAAAGGGTTGCAAAAATTATTAATGATAGTGAAATTGTGGATGATGTTATGAATAAAAAAGAATAAGTGGAAATCTTGATTGGAGACCTTAATACAGCATTTGATACAATTGTACATGAAATCTCATGGGTAATAAGGAAAGAATATAATATAAGTGAGAACATTAGGAAATTATGTATGTCAGCATATAGTAATAATAAAATAAAATACTTGTAAATGGCTGGTTAAGCCAAGAGGTGCATATGAAGAGTGGTGTAAGACAGGAATACCCAATGAGTTGTATGCTGTTTGCATTAGTTATGAATATGATAGTATGTGAAATAAATTACAAAATGAAGGAGGTAGGATATATAGCACCAGAAGGTTTAAGAATTCCAGTTCTGTTAACACATGTAGATGACACTGTATAATTACAAAAGTCTAAATTTGGATAAACGAAGTAATCATTTGCACAAATGAGTGTCTAGAGGGAAAAGGGATGGCTTTAAATAAAGAGAAAAGTAAAGGTTTAGGTGATGTAGTAAAGATAGGGGGTAAATTGTACAATGGATGAAATTTCTGTGTTAGGTGTTAAGCAGAATTCAACAGGAAAAACAATAGAAGAAATAAAACAAACCTATCTTTTCTGGAAAATACATACATTATCATTCTGAAATAAATGCTTATTTGATAAATTCAGTACTGATGGGAAAACAGCATACTTATCAAGTGTATTTATGTTGTCAGCAATATTTGAAAAGTAACTATTGCAGATATTTTTTTCATATAAATGGTTTCTAGATTACACCTGGGAAAAGAGGAGTTTTTATGCAAATAAAGAGGAAACAGATGAAATTTGTACAAAGTGTTAAAGTGGATAAATGAAAAAGATGAGAATTCAGTAATAAAACTGTATAAATATAAGTAAGATAAATTTGGTGGTATGGTAAAAAGGAGTAAAAGAAGAAAGAGTATATAAATAAAGAAATAAAATGTTACCAAGAAAAATATTTTTGTGGAAAATAAAATTTGATGATATAGAAAAACAAAAGTATGGTATATGAATGCAATGATAAAACATTACTATGTAAAACAGAAGGGGGGGTCTAACAGATGAAAAAATTGAAGCTATAAAAATAAGAATCAGGTGGCGTAATCAAAAAGTAGAATGCCAAGATTTTTTTTGTGGAGACTGGTAATACATAAATTGCCAATACAAGGAAATATGCCATATAAAAAGAAAAGTGATAGAATATGTTTACATTGTCAATGAGAGACAAACTATTGAACATGTGCTTTTGAAATACAAAGGAGTTAAAAATTTATGTAAGAAGTGGATAAAATAAACATGGATTTGACTAAATATGGATATTATAATAACAGAAGTAAATAATATGTTAAAATAGTAATACAATAATAGCCAAAAGTTTATTTTGTGTGATATGGATTATATGGAATGAAAGAATAAATTAAATTATGTTTAACAGTAAAAGGATGTTAGCAAAAATATTAAGTAAAATCAGATGGTGGCTATGGAAATAGGATTTGGGGTCTAATAGGGATGAAAATTTACTATGAATGTAAGGAAAATTATGAATTTGTGTAAATATATTTGTATACCTATATATTTGTACATTTGTAAATATTTGTATATTGTAAATAAGAGTTATTTTTGTATATAAATAAAGGACCCCTACTCTTTTTTGGTTGATGTTGCTGGAGGGCTGTCAATACAAGAGGGCAGCATGCAGGAGAGCAAAACAAAGTGAATGAGTAGACGGTGAGTAATGGAAAGGAAGTTGACCAAAGAAGTGGTGAGAACAGCACATTTAATTTAGGTATAAATGGTGTGGATAGTATACTAAGTACACATAGTGCACACTGTTGTCACTGAAATCCAGGAAGAACCACTGTATACAAGATGCTGTGTAAGATGATATATGAGGGGCAATCATCAAACGAAGTAGCAGTTTTGTGGTTGGACATAATGCACAGTTTTTTTCTGGATGATGCAGCAGCACAAACAGAGAAGAAAGACATGCAGGCAGTGGAGGTTGTGCAGCAGAAAAACTGTGTGAGTGAAAGGGATAAAGATATATGAGAAACAGCGCAAAATGAAGATACCAATATGGTTTTAAATCATATACAGCAGTAGCGGCAGAAGATGTTACTAATGAAAAGAATAACAGATAAAATTATGCAGAGGCTGGTTGTGTGAATTGAATCAAAAACAAAGAGACAACCGATAGATATTTTATGTGTGATATGATTGTGGTTCCTTTGAGTTTTGCACCAGAAGATACGTGAGGATTTATTCGTATTGGAGCAGAAACTTTTTGTGGGATAGATTTTCAGGCTTTTTATTGGTGGAAACATTTTTGAGTGACTTTGATGCAAAATTATTCTGTACATTGTGGAGTCAATATTTGTTTAATGGGATGAAATTTATGTTGAAAATAAAATTGAAAGCAGAGTTTAAACCCGCAGAAATGACTGAAAATTATTTAAAAATGTATTTTTTTAAAAATGTAAACAGGTTTTGAAGCTAAAAAAGAACTGATGAAAAATATTATAGAATGGGGATGGGTGGTGTCATTGTGTCTTGACAGTAAAGACTGAGAGATATTTATTTTGCTAAATGTCATAAATATTAATGACAAAAGAGATATGCTTAGGTATTGGGGTCAGCCCAAAAAACAGTTTTCATTGTGGATTGGGTAACACTTAATACATGTTTGCATAAAAAGAAAATGTTTCCAATGTGAGGAGGTTGGCCATTTAGCTATCAATTATTAAAGCTATTGTAGGAAATGCGATAGCACTGAATATTTTTGTTTTGATTGGGATCAAGTGAGTGAAAATATTGATAGTGAAGAAAATATAAAAAGTATAAATGAAAATGAGCATACTTAGCTTAAAAGTTATTGGGGAGAGAGTGTTTCACTGTTTAATAAAGAAAGGCAATCCACTTTGCATTATTAAATGGAGTGTGTTGGGCAGACATACAATACTGGAACACAGCAGCAATCTGAAAATGTAATTCATAAAGAAGGTGCTATAGAGGAAGGTGATGAAGAGGTTGAAAAGGGATCTACTGGGAAAAGAGTTAAAAAAAAGTACTGCAGAAAGAAATGTTGAAAAAGGAAAGGGCTAGTGTGAAGGTAATATCTTTGAGTATAAAAAGAATAATATTCTTTGAAAATAATGTGTAACTGTATACTCCTTGTAAATAATGTATGACTGTTTTACTTTTATGGTTGGAGGTTTTCTCCCTGGGCCTCTGCTGAAAAAGGGCTTTATGTCCAGTCGGACCTTCCCAGTAAACAAATGTCAACTAAATAAATAAATAAATAAATAAATAATTTAATGAAAAAAATTAATTAAGAATATTGTCATGGTATCTAGAATAGAAATGTAAAGGGATATGTTTGCAGGTTGTTAGATTTTTTTAATGATTTACAGAAAAAAGCAGGTTGAGATTGTAAAGGGAAAGAAAGTAAATCAAGTTTTAGTGAATATTTATGTTCAAGGATTGTGTTTTTAAGAATTACAGATTATAGATTTCATAGTAGTTATTCCAAGTAGATGTATGGTATTTGACATGTGGGATAGGAAAAGATTATGGACTTTGCATGTTATGCACAAAGGAGTAAAACAGAAGTATTGCTTTAAGGTCTATGTCAGAACAATGAAAAATCAAACTATCGAACGCTCACATGAGCGAATAATCAGGAACTTGAAATTGCTATTCCCACACCCCCACTAAATATATAGTTCTACTCTGACATTGCACTACAGTGAGGAAAGGGCAAATATTCCGATCTTCTCTGTACTGTGATCCCAAAAAATCAATATCGAATTCCTGATTTTTCGCTCATGTGAACGCTCAACGTTTTGCGTTTTTGTCGTTCTAAAGTAGATCCTTGTTTTAGGCAATGAAGAAATAGGTATACATAGAATGGACTTAGTGGCTGTGGGAGATTTTAATTGTAATTTAAGAAATGTAATGAATACAATTGGTAAGGATGATAGGATACATAGATGATTAAAAGAGAACACTTCCAACTAAGATGGAAAAGGCAATTTACATATTACAGTGGTGTATTTAAAACTGAATTTGATTATATTATGTTTCTGCGGATACTAAAAGAAAGTATAAGTGAAGTCATATGATGTTTGTTTTACTGATTATTTGGTTATGTCTGAAATTACCAGTATGGAGAAATATTACAGATTACGGAAAGGAATTCAAATATTGATGGAAGACACTAAAAATGAAGATTTTTTTTTTTAAAAAAAGACAGATATACTTTGGCAAGATCATTGTTTAATGAAACCTTTTTCTGGATCACTTAAGCTTTGACAGATGGCATTTAAGGAACATATATAACAGAGTCTATATAGCTAGAGAGAATATGTTTTAAGAATGAAAAAATAAAATATATAAAGTTGAAAAAGGTTAAAAAAGAGTGAGATAGGATGTCATGTATTAAAAAATAAGACAGTTTTGAAACATGTGAGCTGAACGTGATATAGGATGTAATATAAATATATATTTCCTAATTGTATGAGAAGAGGACGTAGGGAAAGCTAAAGTTTGTTAATAAAATATTTGAAATGATAGCTGAAGGTATTGTAAGAAAAATATAATTGAATGAATTGAATAATAAATTGAAAGAGATTATGAAAATGAGTATGGCAGGTCCTAATAGGTTAGGATATGAATTTTATATGAGGAATTTAGATGGGAAGAAAAAGTTGACCACAGAAGTGATGAACTACTGGTAAGAATATGGTGTAATAGATAAAAGAATATATGAAGAAGTAATACAATTTCTATATAAAAATGTTATATAAATGCTACTAAACCTGGATGTCTTTAGTGCTAAATACCACAGATTATATATTACTTATGATAATATTATAAAAAGAGTTGGCAGGGATATTGAGTAGAGTTGTAGATGAAGGAATCTATGAAATGGAGGGAAAAGTATCAAGGGTCTAACATTTTTTTTATAAAAGAAGTGGTTAAAAGCATTTTGTATGAGAAAAATGAATGTAAGATAATACCTTGTGTTATGAAAAAGATTTATGAAAGTGTTAGTCATAAAAGTGTTTGAAATAATATCTCAATATGGTATGCATAAAATGTATAGCACTAATAAAATCTGTTGATCTGAAATCACAGAACAAACGCATCGGTTAATGGATGGTTTAGTTAAGAGTTGTCCTGTATGTGTAACTCTATTCAGAATGGTTATAATTGCTGTAGTTCTAAAAGTTTGAGAGGACTTATGAGGGAGTAGCAAAAATTCAGTATAATACTGAATCACTGTTACATAGGCTGTATGTGGATGATTTAGTTATAATAGCTAGTGAAAAAGAAACCATTTAAAATAAGTGCTTTTGTCTGACTTATTGTAGACATCATCAGAAAGAAATGCCATAACATCATGAGAACACTCTAAAACTGCTCTTTTATATCTAACAGGAAGTATGTAACAATGTATCAAAAAAGACCGCCCAAGTTCTTCAAGTGACCTGTGCAATTTAAAAGTAACCTATGCTGTTTAAAAAGAATAGTGAAGCTTTGTAACACTGAAAACCACTGTCAACAAGTCAAGCGAGAAAATATTATGATCCACATTGAAAGTAAAACTAGCATTCCACAACTGAATACTCTAAATAAATAGGATACAGAAAATAACTTTAAAATATGCAGTCAAAACTCAAAGTTTAGAAGCCTTATATTTCAGTTCACTAGTAATCGATACTGCTTCATTTAAACCTGGTACACTAGTGGCATCCAAACATAACTGCCAACATAATTCTTTGTGCAAAATAATTATTGTAATTAGTTACAAGCTTCATTCAGTTTGGTTCATTTCTGTGTGTATTTAAGGGGAATGCTTTGTGGATTTTATTAGTCTGAAGAATTCCCAGCATTTTGGGACAAAAAACATTGTTATTCATTAAGCTGTTTATGTAATTAATTTTTCTAGTGTTCTTTTTCATGGTTTATTAAAGACTGGATTCTCACAGTTGGTGGTTGAGTGGTTTTGGCACCCTACAGTGTCTGCATTTTTGGATTTATAATTGGCACAATTGGTACTTGGGACACTGGTTTCCATCTTTTCTGCTTTATTAGTATTTAAGGTCAAGGTATGCCATATGAACAGACTGGCCCTTGCCTAAAGCTTCAGTGTCCTTGTCAAAAAATTGACTATGTTGAGTATGTTGAGACGGCATGACTTTTCCTTAACAAATCCATATTGATTGAAGCTGAGAGTCTACAGGTCAATTATTTCTTTGTTAATTAGTTAACAATAATGTGTTTCATAGCTTTACAGAGAACAGTAGTGAGATCAATAGGCCTATATTTGCCAGGGATGACAAGTGTAGTTGGACTCCAAGTATCATGTCTGTAGGCTTCAGAGATGCTAAGGATAAATGGACCTAGAAAAGGCTGGTCTTTGTGATGTTGAATATTTGTAAGCAGATGTTTTGCCATACTGCCAGTTCCCATTGAGATTTTTTTTTAATTAGTGTTTAGTAGAAGCAGCTTGGTCGAGGGTAACAATTAATGTTAGGCAGTGGTATTGTGAAGAATGGATGTGTGGGAGATGTGAACATGAGTTTCTCGGTTGAAGTAAGCTACACCATTGCTGATACATTTGGAGCAGTACTGGGTGTTAATTCTGAGTTTCTTAATCTAGCTAAGGAAGGCATTGTTGTTGTCCATAGTACTGGAATTAATTCTAAGTTCATAACTGGCTCTGCACTCTCTAACTCTATGCCTAAGTGTCTTGCTTAATACTTTAAAGTTGCTGTCATATTGTGCGACACAGACTTTTTTAAAAAGAGTCATGAGCTTTGTTCATTTCCTATAGAGCTTATTTATATGGGTGTTACACCATGTTGGCTTGTTTCTGAATTTATTATTATTCTTGGGTCTAGAGGTAATATCCTCTTCTATACATTTATTGATAAGGGAGTAGAACTCTAAGAGTTATGGTGAGATAAGGGTGGCTTCATGAGTGTGTTTGTTTGGCAGAATATATCAGATGTGCTTCCCCTGGATATCTGTAAGCACTAGTAAGTTAGCTTTTGAATAACATCAAAATGCTGTAGTATTTCTTTGTGTGGGAATGCTTGTACTGAGCATGAAGATAGCTAAGTGCTAAGATTTTACCACAGAAGTAAATACAAGAGAGGTAGAACAGGAGGGTGGGCAGTTTATAAGGATAATGTCAAGGAGGTTGGCACCCCTGGTGGGGGCAGAGACATTTTGCACTAGAGATTTGGTTTTCATAAAGTCAAGGAATCACTGGGCATATTTATTGGACATTGTATAGGCTTATTAATTGACAGATATCTGAGATCTCTCATAAAAATGCATTAGGTTTGATCCATAGCTTACCAAACTGATTTAGGTAATTAGTGGGAGCATGAAAAGGGGCCTCTAGTTAACAATGATGTGGTAAGATATTTTACTGAGATACACTAGAGCCTGCAGATGTTCTAGGTTGGTATCATACAATATCTGCCATGGAAAAATGGAACACTTTATAAATATGGATATGTCATGCGGTATCCTATGGTCTTGGGTGCATAATAAGCACAATACACTGTTAAGGGGGGGGTGCTATTTTTCTTCTGAAACCAAGTTTCAGTAATTACACTGAAGCTATGACATTTTGTTGTTTAAACTTCTGGCATGCTGCAGCATAATTTTGGTACTGTTTGATATGGAATCCTTATGTGGGTCATGTATACTTTATTAAATGTGCATAAGTTTGTAAAGTGTAAAGGGGACATTTTATCATTTATATCGAATATCAGTGCTTTTGAATATCTCTTTTGCTAAAAAAGGTAAGTGTAGTTGCATTAGAGGTGGATATGCATGTGTAATACCTGATAACTTTAACCACTCACCTGCCCTTAACACTAACCCAATACCTTACACAGGAAAAACCCTTTCCGTAATGCTATCACTATTTAGACAAATCAGGGCTTAGTGTTATCGAAAGGTTTTAGTTTAAGAATCAGAAATGGAAAATGCTTTCTCTTTGCAATCTTTAATATGTTCTATTTTTTTATTTTTAAATTGTTTTGATGATTTCTATGATAGTCATATATATGTGTATGTATATATATATATATATATATATATATATATATATATATATATATATATATATATATATGGGTCTGCTTCACATGATCGAAATGTCAGCAGACCGACATTCATAACACTGAGACGAGAAAACTGAACCTTCCTAATCCTGACAAGACAAATCACCGACTTTCAAAAGGACAAAGTTGTAAAACCCTGACTTCCCTGCTATGTAATACAATAATGAAAATAAGAACACATGCCATAAAAATAGTGCGCTATAACTTTAAATCCACATGCTACCCAAAAAAAATCCCACATAATATTCATGACAGTATCTATAGCACCAACATGGATATTCATTGCTTATACCTAAATCCAATAAAACAAATTATTTATTTTTTACTTATATGTCTCTGCAGGGGGATTGTGCCTCCCAAACCCCCTGCAAATTAGATACACCAACTCCGAGACTCCACTACAGTGCAGAAATGTGCAGATTTCCTGCTCCTCTCAGCTGGCAAAGTCGGCATTTGAAACATTCAGTCTTCTGAACATTGGTATAGTGAAGTTTCACTTATATGAAACTTCAGTTATCTAGTCTCAGTGCTATGAATGTCACTCTACTGACATTATGATAACTAGCTTGAATCTTTGAGGGGGTAGAAGTTTGACAAAGGGAGATGCTGTCAGCCCACCAATCTGGAAATTTCTAAATATTTATATTTCATTTGTGAATAGGGTCTATATTATTTCTTTGACAATTTAGGTTGTTGAGTGCTCAATGATCAACACCTAAGCGTTGAAGTTTCAAAATCGTGAACGGCCATGTAAGCGAATTCTTTCTTTGGAAAAGATTCCGCTTGGCCATTATAGGGGATTTTCCCTTTCCCCAATGCAGAGTGATCTTGAAGTTGGTATATTTAGTTAGGGGGGGTGTGGGGAGCACATTGTCGAAGCCCCCGACTATATTTAGGTTGAAAAGTTAATTTTATTTCCGGACAACCTAGCAAATTCTTTCCCAAGGAAAGAATTTGCGTATATGGCCATTCATGATTTTTGAAACTTCGATGCTTAGGTGTCAATCATTACGCATTCAACAACCTAAGCTGTCGAAGAAATAATATAGACCATGTGAATATCAACATGACCTATATAAGATGCTTATGTTACAACTGTATTAGAACTGTATGTCATGTGTATATCAACCTTGTTTGTACAGATTTGTGTTGAAAAAGGGTTTGCAAAAGGCTTGTGTTTAAAATGGATCCACAGTGTGCCCTAGTGGAAAAGAACAGAAATGTATATGTACTATTGTAACTATGTAAATGTATATATTTTAACAGTGGAAACAGGGATACAGGAGGTTAACCTCAGTATAGTAAATTTCAGAAAAATAGCTGAAATTAAATTACTTTATGTCAGCAAGGAGACACAATCTATAAAACTAGGGAACTTTCTGTATTGTCTTGGAAGTGGTTTATTGTTTTATGACTTCCAGCATCAATCAAAGATCTGAGGAAAGGCCCTTGTCTATATATTTTCACAGGTAGATGCTAAATACTGCCAGTAAACAGCAGTGGGGGTTCACCTGGGATAGAGTCAGATGACAAGAAATGATGTCATTCTGCAAGTTATCCCAGCAGTAATATTTGACATATTCATTTGAGGAATCTCTGAGATAGATACAGCTTTCAGTATTCTGTCTTTGACCTGACAACATCACAAACCACTTACCACATCTGCCTTGCTATTAAGTTAACTAGGGTACAGTAATTCTCTTAGATATAGTCAGGAATATAGCAAAGCTTAGCTTTGATATTTTTCTTTATTTACGTATTTGAGACTGCCCTGCAATGTTGTTTTAAATATTTCCTGTCATTTTGAACTCTGATATCACTGTAAATGTTTATTTAGTATTATCTTGTTCTTGTATTATTTATTATTAAATATATTTAAACCTTTCACTGTGGCTGATCTGTGCAGAGATATTTAAGTTCTGAGAGTACTTGCATATTTATTTGGTGACACTGTGGGCCACTCCTAATAGCTTTGCTCTTGGTCAAACTACCCTTTGTATTAATAGTAACATTACACATAAAGACTGGACATCCTGTGTTAAGAACCTTAAAGTAGCTGATAAGGGGTTCTACCTTATAGTCTGGGCAGAAGCGGGCATAGCTAGTAAACCTGTGCTAGCCTTTCCCAGGTGTGTGTGTGTGTGTGTGTGTGTGTGTGTGTGTGTGTGTGTGTATGTATGTGTGTGTGCCAGCTACTTGGGCAGGGACACAAAGCACTGTTTGGACACTGAGATTGTTGGTGGACTTAGCTTGGAACCCTGGCTAAGGACTCAACTCTATAGCTGTGCCAGTGGGGAATCTTACTGGGGATCTGGAGAAAGAGGGAGGAACCAGCCCCAGACTGACTGTGGTCTCTGTGTGCTTTTAACAAAAGTGCACTTGATGCAAAGAGCTGCATCTCAAAATACTGTGTGTGTGTACTTCTCATCCTCCCAGTGTATGTCCCCCACTGTTGCCAGTAATATATATATATATATATATATATATATATATATATATATATATATATATATATATATATATATATATATATACACACATATATGGTTCCACTTCATAATCCCGAAATACTGAAATCTCGAATTTCAGCATTTCAAAACTATGAAGCCGAAACCTTACAATACCAAAACTTCACAAACCCTAAACCACAAATCCTGAACACACAGCATACACTACACCACACATAAACCACAACACCCACACCACAAAACAAATAAACCCAGAAAAACAAAACACCAGACGTGCACATACCTGCACTACACAAAAACAGGGGGGGCAAGCCCCCCCTGCACCCCCCCCCCATGTGGGGAGCTGTGCCCTTCACATCCCCTCTACTTATATATACTAACTCCAAGAGTGCACAAACAGTAAAAGACAGTACACTCACACCCAGACATTCCACAGTCCCTCGCACATACACACACACACACACACACACACACACACACACACACACACACACACACACACACACACATCCAACAATTACACACTCATACCTTAACCTTCCTACCCTAACCCACACATACAACTTACAAACAATCTCACATACACTCAAACTCCCACCCAAAACCCTTAAAAAACACTCACTTACCTAACACTCCACGTAAATCTATACACTACAGCGAACAACATCCAAAGCAACACTGCACGTCACATAACATAAAGCCATAACCTTGAATTTGAGATATTTGAATTTGTGATTATGCACTTTCCACATTTTAAAAATTTGCCTTTATGGTCTTGAAATGCTGAAATTTGAGATTTCACCATTTCAAGATTATAAAGGGGAACTATATATATATATATATATATATATATATATATATATATATATATATATATATATATATCATGTACAGATATAAAGATATAATGATGTAGATTTATGTGTATATATGTATAAATAACAACAGTATCCTGAGAGCAGAGAATTAACCACAAAAGCAAACACAAACATTTTTAAGAGTCAAAAATAGTTTTGTAGCAATAAAGACCAAGAAGGAAAAGTAGATACCGATAAACCCAGCAGCAAGCAATAGTTTAATAGAAACAACTGTCTGATAGCAGAACAGAGCAGGCATAAAACAGTATACCAGTATATAGTATACAGTATAGTATACAGTATAACCAAACAGTGAGCTGCAGTTGAATAGCAGATAAGCTAGCAAGATCAGAAAAAAGTGCAAAAAAATACACAGATGAAAACAGTAAAAGTGAAAAAGACAGTACAGTAACTGCATAACTGTGAACAGTGCAAACCAAATGAATTTAACAGCAGGCAACAATTCAGTTGTAGGAGACAGTTCAGTAATGACACAGCTAAGTAGCAATTATAACTACACAGCAGTAAATTTAGGAATATCAGTAATAGTACAAAAACAGTACAATACCAGACAACACTACAATAACAGACATCTCAAAAAAAAATTGTAGAAGCACAAGGAAGCAAAAAATGAAATTGCAGTCAGCAAGAAGGATCAGTAAAAATGTAAAGCAGCAAAAGTGAGGTGAATTACAGAAAAGTTACACAACTATAAATTGAGTAACGTGAGTACAAAGAAACAAGTTAAATCCAGCAGAGGAAATTGTGTCTTACCTTGTAGTCGGTTCTTTGATAAGGAAGAATATAACCTTGTAGGTGGTACCTAATAAGGCAGAGACTAAAATTCTGTATAGAAGGGCTAAAATAATTGGATAATCATGCTGTGATACTACAGTTCTTGAAGCTAGTCTGAATCCCCAATGTAAAAAAGGACCTTTCTCCTTCCTTTCATCTCTCTCATGTAGGTAGTGATCGACAGCTCATCAGAACAGAATGCCAAACAATCTTACAGTCCTTTATTTATAGCACAATGTTCCCACAGACACAGGAATGCTCCAAACAAGATATCATGCTCAGGACACCCTGCAGCAGAACAACAGGGAAGGATGGAGACTGACCACGAATAGTTGGCAGTAATGGTCCCAATCTAATCCAGAGAGACATATCCAAAGCTCACTCCAAAAGTAGTAGTCTGAATCCCAATTTACAAAAGTGCTTGACAAAATAATGTCTTCCTTCCTTTTTTCTCCCTTGTGTATTGTTCAAGTATAAATCCTCCAGCCTGATTATATTACATAGTCTTAAACTGGATCTGACTATAGAATATATTACTTCAGAATGCAGTACAGATGGATTATACTATTTGTCCACATTTATATAAAGAGGCAAAAGAAAAAACTTTTCAGTTATTCTCATCTGAATGATTGCCAGGGACACTGATTTTTGGTTTTCAAAAAAAAAAAAACAGGAATTATACACATGATTTTTAAATGTAATTTCAAGTCACAAGGGTGATTTCATTATACCTTTCAGCTGAATCAATATATATTGAAGATTAAAACAGATTCTAGGCACAGAACACTCAATGCAAGATGATAATATAAATAAAAATATGAGCAGAAATACATCTTGTAGTGAATTGGTTCGCTGCACTGCATTGATATATTCTGTGAAAATGCCATGATTTTTCAATTCTCAGACAATCAAACAAAAAAAAAAAAACAAGATTTACCAGTATTTTTTCCAAAAAAAAAAAAAAAATTGAAAATCAGTGTCCCTGATGATTGCTTTTTAATCAAAATATGAACAAACTGGAAAAGTTAACAAAAAGGAAATTAAAATAATATCTTTTAACAGATTTTGATAGTGAAACATTTTCCATTTATTTCCCCTTTGATACACTTTGAAATGAGATATTGTCTGGTGTTAAGTTTCAGAATATTGGGCAACAAGTACAATAAAGATGCCTCTTTGCTGGTTTTGAATATACTTAAGACTGCTTGCAAATTTCGATTCAAAGACAGCATGTTAAATGAATTGCTTTGAATCAAATTAATTATTAAGGATAATGTAAAAAATACCCTGACTGATGATTGCCTTCTTTGACAGTTAATTTAGAGGCTTAACAAAGCAAGCTGCTAACTGCCGCATCCTTTAACCCTAGGTTTGATTCCCCATGTCTTTGCTTCTGTGTGATGCTGAGCAAATTGTTTACTAGGTAAGAATTTACCCAGTTAACAAATGGATAGATATACAATAAGAACTGAATTTTTGTTCAGAAAACATGCATGAACTTAATACTTTTGCAATTTTCTTCATCTGCAAAAAATGTATGAACTTAATAATTTAGCATTTAAACACAAATGGGGAAAAAAAGGACTAAAAGAAATGCAAATACACAAAAGATTGTGCATGAGATACAGAGGATGAAAGAAGATGAGGAAATGATATGATGGCCTTCATAACACATCTTCCCAGACTGAAATATGTAGATTGCTACATGACTTTAGTGGCCATGGTAAGTGACTATTGGGACTTTTTGTCAGGATTGTGGAGGGATACTGACATTATTCTTCCATTATCCAGAGTTATAATCAGGCTTCATCATGCACACTGTATTAATTTCTGTGGGTAGTAAGAGTAAAAAGGGTATACAATAAGAACTGCTGCATAAAGAAGAAATATTTTTGGTTCATGAATATGCACTCACTGTTGGAGAGAAGACAAAGGATATATATGTTGCAAGCATACTGTACTGTCAGTTGAATTTTGTTGGTGAAATTTATGGTCAGATAGAGGTTAAAGGGGACACAGGTGGCAAGTTGAATGACTATTTTCTGGTCAGCTACTGTACAAACAAGTAGTACTACTACAAGTTGACAGAGTAGTAGAGCCCTGAATAGTGCTGCCAGAGTGAATAGTGACATGTTAGTTGGGGGTTTAAAGGATTTGGGGGTCTTAGAGATATCCAAATTTAGATGAAGAATAGATCTTCTTGAGCTGCATATAGGCTAGCTGTAAAATCAAACAAAGTCAATGGACAGTATGTCTCCTGCTATCAATTTTTCTTCTGTTTGCAATATTATAAAATTCAACAGCCATTTTTATGGAAGTCTATGCCAAACAATAGATGGCTTACTGATAATCAATGTAATGTGAAATGTGTAACTGAGATGTTTCATTCTAAAGAATTACAAAACTCCTAACAAGTATTTTTGCTAACTTTATCTAAGTTATTGTAAGCAGCAGCACAAAGTACACAAAACCAAGATATTCACAATATGTGACCTTTCCGACTGAAGAAATGGACTGAAAGACATTTTAAATTTCATTAACTTGTAAAGGGTTTGCTTAATAAATATTGCATTCTAGTTTTCAAAAGAGGTCATAAGTGTATGTATGCATGTATGTATATGCACACACACATATACACACACAGACACATACACACACACACATACACACACACATATATATATATATATATAGAGAGAGAGAGAGAGAGAGAGAGATGTCTATATCTATATATAGCTAAATCTATCTAATAAAAAAATATATATATATATATATATATATATATATATATATATATATATATATATATTTATATATATTATATGGGTCCCTATCATAACACTGAAAGCTCACAACCCTGAAACCCATATTGTCAAACCCATTTTACTGAAAGGTCATAACACCAAAAACTCATAAAGCTGAAAACTCATAACATAATGCTGAAAAGTGTTGAACGGTATAAAATTGTATAGAACGTATCCATATCCAATGGTGTAATTTCTTATTGTAGAAGTTATAAGGAAAATTAGTCTAGCATAGTATGGGTGAATTGTGATGGTCAGCATTATGTTGTACCCCCAGATATGTAGATCTCTACATTTGCTCTTAAGCACCAATTTACTGTGTGTGGTATAGCATGATACTGTAAAACATGCATTTCTGTTGGTATATACAAATTACTTTTAAATATGTTTTGCTGCATGGCAACAACTGTTTCTGGAATAGAAGCTAAACTTACATGCACAACATTTTTGAATTATTACATAATTTTCCAGACTCTGATTTCTGTATTATGATAAAAGTAACTTAATGATTATTATACAGGGCAATATCAATGTTTGTCTCATCACAATTACATTTCTTTATCTTATCACACATATATATTTTGATTTAGTAAAATGAGATTGTGTCAAACTATTTCATCAAGATAGAAAAAATTAGATATGCATTCAGTAAAGTGTTCTATATGTATATTTGGAGTCACAACAAATGAATGGCTGGCACTTTGATATGTGAAGTAACATTAATATTGTTGTCAAAAGTAAATTACAAGTTATAGTAAATAATATTGTTTTGTTATCTGATACATTTATACACACACACACACACACACACACACACACACACACACACACACACACACACACACGCACGCATGCACATGCACGCACACACACACACACACACACACACACACACACACACACACACACACACACACACACACACACACACACTCACTGATTACCTTAGGGAAGTCACAGGTTTATTGGAAAAAAGGTAGATTACTGGTAGAGAATACTGGACTGTTTTTAATAAAAGGCAAGAATGAGGCACAAAGATCATAATACCTATGACAGAGGTACTTTAGTATGTCCACAAAATTTACAAATATCCTTTTGCTCTCTTACATATTGTGTTATACTGGTTTGGATTCACTGATTAATTTCAAAAGAAAATAATGTAACATTTCACAAAAAGAAAAAAATAATGTTGAGAAAGTCTGCATAGTCATATATAGGTACAAAAAGATATAAAGTACTTAAATTATGTTTTCTCTATATGTGGTACTGTTGGAGATTGGATTAAATGAAATGAAAGGAAAAAAGTTCTGAATGAGAAAAAAATGATGTTTTGATAAAGATGGCTTTTAAGATTTATGCTAAAATGATAGGTTGTTTCATAAAATCCGTGTTTGAACAAAAAACTAAATAAAATGTATTATTTTGCAAAAAGATTAGCAGCAATGATCCTTAATGGTCTCCTGGATGGCACAAGGATCGTTGAACCTTATTACAACAAAGAAAATGAACACCTTTTTCCCAAATGATCATATCATGGTGTACTATGGTTCCTGCATTTTTCTAGTTTTTAATCATACTAAACTCATGCTGGTGTTACTTTTACCACAGCTATCAATACAACAACTGTCCATTTTCTACTCAGGTGCCAGTTGTTGGGGAAGGGTAAAAGTGTTTTGAAAACAGACTTGAACTAACACATTTTAGTATGGTATAAGCACTACTTGTTAAAACATTTATCATATAACTGGTTACTCTGAAATTAATGAATATGCTTCAGATTAGATGATTAGATTATTCTTATGGTGCAACAAATTAAATAAAATCATCAAAGGTTACTTAAATTTATTTTTGCTATGATGAGTCTAACACTGTGGAAAAATAATGGAGAAGGTAATATCTGATAAGTTATTGTCAGAACTGTAAAGGTTAGAATGCAAAACCATATATCAACATGCATATTTTGAAAATAGATCTAGTACCATCTGTAACATAATGTTATAAACATTTAATAGCAGCTCTAAATGAAAAATTATACTGTGATGTAATTTATATAAATTTAACATCAGCATTTGACTGTGTCATACACAAAACAGTGATCAATAAATTACAACAACTAGGTATTGATTTACTATTGATAAGATGAATAGCATCATGCCATGGCTTACAAATAGGATGTGGCAAGTATCATTCAGCAATTGGACAGGTGAAATTCTTGGTTACAGTCAGGGTGTCCACAGGGCTCCATCCTAGGCTCTTACTTGTTTAGTTTGTATCTTTCAGACCTATCTCTTTCATCTGAGGTGTTCTATTGTCTGTATACAGATGACCTGAAATTGGGTAAACTGATTGCATGCATTACAGATAGGGCATGTCTGCAAAATAACTTGACTAAATTGATCATTTGGGAACAGGAGAATTGTATGCTGATAAATACATCAAGAACAAGCATATGAGATCTGGGAGACATAAATTGAAAGGTCAATATTTAATACAGCACACCATAATTGAAACTGTAGATTCATTTAAAGACCTGGGTATATGGGTAGATCCAGTTTTGAATTTTTCTAATCATATCAACCAATTAGTTATAAAACTATTGGTTGCATTAGAAGATTTATAAAGCTAGAAATCATAAATGATGACATCATTGTTTGTGTATTACATTATACCCAAACTTGAGTGTGAAATAACAATATGGAAACCTTATAAGAAACCAGCCATGAGTAAACTGTAAAGAATACAGGGGAAATACACCAACGACATCCATGGATGTTTGAATTAAAGTTATTATGAAATACTAAAATATCTGAACTTTTGTGCAATGTTACTAATTCTGCTTAAGCTAAAATAACCTAAAAATATACTTAATTTAAGAAAATTACTTAATTGATGCAAACTTGTAATAACCACTCACCTTATTTTTTATCAGATTGTTTACTTATCACTCACAATATTCTTTTCATCAGATTGTTTACTTATCATTCACAATATTCTTTTCATAGTGGGGCTAATAGCTGGAAAGAGAGATGTCATAGGACAGCTATGAAATACTTGCCTTTTGTAAAAAAAAATATTTTTTATTTTGAACATCATTTCAAACAAGCTAAAATGTAAAGGAAATACCTTTTGTTATTGGAATCTATACATATTTAAGCATTTACAGGTTGTTAATATAACATCTTCCTGATGTTGTTGGGTCATGGTAAGGCACAGGGATTTTTCAGGAAGAGTTGTGCTTTTTATATTTCCATTAAGACACGTGTTAAACATTTGGGGTATGACCCATGAAATTTATAAATTTTTCATCCCAATAAGTATTCTGTTAGTTGAAAATTATGTGGGCAATAGACTCATGGAATGTTAAAGAAATACAAACAGAAAAAAAGAAACTATTCCTTCATTTAACATTTAAATCAAAATCTGAAATAATTTTTGTCCAAGAGACTCATATGACATCTACTCAATGGTCTCAGATGATGGGGAAGAACAAAGACAATTATTATTAAAGAATATTTTAAGGACTTAATATTAAAGCAAGATTCAGATAATGATGGAAGATGGTGTTACGCAATTATTAAAAACACATTCTTTGATAAACCAGTTCTATCACTAAATTTAGATGCAAAACCCAAAATAAAAAAATGCCAAAACCCTACTAAAGTCTAAAGAATACTCTAAACACAAAACAACCTCACTGTAAACCAAACACTGGAGCCAGTCCATTGTCAGGTGAATAAGTGGTTTCATTCTTTTAATTTTTCAGAACTTCATCAGACGCACCTTGCTCTAAACAGCATGATAATATATAAACTCTTACATTTTTTTCCAAATCATTGCTACTTTCTTGGGGGCATTGGAATACCGTTAATGATCCCATTACTGACAGAACAAGCAGAAGTAAATCATATAATATCTATGGATCTGATATGATATTGAAACTTAAAACAGATTTTAGTCTTTTTGACCCTTTTAACTTTCAAGACAATAAAGCTACTCTAACAAAATATACCTGTTATGCTCCTTGTTACAAGACATTGGCCAGACTAGATTTCTTTCTAATATCAGGAACATTTTTAAACTCTGATATTACTTTTCACATACAATCCAGTTGTTCTCTGACAACTCTATAATTTATCTTAATATAAACTGGTCTAATACAAGTAATCTAGGGATTATCAACTATAACTGGACCTTAAATTATAATTTACTCCAGAAAGAGGAAATCAAGGCAGAAATCTTTTTGTTGTTAGACAATTTCCTGAATAACTTCTGTAATTCTCAAATCCCTCTTGACATTCAATAGGCAGCTATAAAACTCAAATTAGAAGCCTATTTCTAAGTAAAGGATCCTACTACAAAAAACAAACAAATATAAACAAAACATAATAAAAACAAGATTTACAAAATAGAACAAGGGCTGTATACAAAATATAACTCTGAGTCAATAAAACAATTAACTGAACTCCAGAAAGAACTCTACTTACTGTATGCATCACAACAATTACTTTATGAAGCAATCACCTTAGCTAAATACTCAGAATATGTCCAAGCTCCTAAAAATTTCTCACAAAGGTTATAAATGTTAATAAAACTTCTCCCCTAATAACCAAAATCTCATATCAGTATAAATCGTATAACACTAGAAAAGAGATTATACAAATATTTATACAGCTGTACTCCCAAAGATGTGGGGAACTTAATCTCTCTTATGACCCTCAGGAAAAGATCATTTTTTAAGTAGCTTCTCATTTCCAAAAATAAATCAAGAACAACAGAAGCATCTTACTACACCAATTACACAACAAAAAAATTTAGAAACAATCAGTAACCTTAATGTTGGTAAATCACCTGGTCTGGATGGTATTATTGGTGAATTTTATAAAAGCTTTGCCCCAATAATTTAAAAAAAAGTATTGCATTTATTTAACTACATTAAAAATTGTATATAAGATGCATATGTAAATATCTCTGAAGCAATATTTATCCCTAAGGGAAACTCTGATGCTAAAGAACCTTTAAACTATAAACCAATATCTATTATATATGTAGATGATATCTATTATAAATATGGCTATAAAAATTTACACTTCTTCATTAGCAAATAGACTTAATCTAGCTTTCCTCAAACTAGATAAACCTATAATCATACACTCACAATTGATACAGTAATCATACTTTCTAAGCAACATAACAACTCAGATTTTGTATTAGCACTGGATGCTTCTAAAGTCTTTAATTGACTTAATCTAGACTTTCTTTTTTCTGTTATGCCAGAGTTTAATATTTAACAATCCTTTGTTAAATAGATCAAAATTATGTACATTAATGCATATACATCATTATACATAAATAAGGCTTCCTCCTCACCAATAAAAAATATCAATGGAACAAGACACCATTGTCTCCATATCTGTTCAACATTTATATAGAATCTTTATTTCTTTTAATATCACAAAAATGTTTCACCATATTCACGAAATTTACAATGCTCAGATACCATTAACGGCTTTTGCTGATGATGTAAATCTTTATTTTTCTTTGCCTAATACTGACTTACCTAAAATTCTACAATCTATTGATACATTTTCAAAGTTCTCCAGTTGTAAGGTAAATGTGATTAAATCCTCTATTTTCCACTAAACCCAAAATAGAATATGATTGTTAAGACAAACTGCTAGCATTTGTCCAGAAATTTTATCAAATGGTTTGTTTGTAGGAATGTTCACTTTTCTCAACTTGATTTCTCAGTATAGCTTATATCCTTATCAGTATATTCCCTTTTTCCCTTTTATTGGACAGATGAGAAAAGTGGGTGACATAATTTTGGGGCTTTTACTGCTCTACTAAAAGTTGTAAAATTACAGTATCCAAGATTTGAATTATGTACATGCCTACTATTACCAGTAAAGAAGAGGGCTCTGATTGCATTGGCCTCCCTGTGTGATAACTGGATACTGCCTTTTACATTAAATTATTTGTTTTTCACCAGTGTCAGAGAACTGTGACTGTATTCATTTTATTTTATTTTATTTTTATTTGACATTTGTTTACTGGGAAAATCCAAATGGGACAATATCTCATTTTTAGTCAAGGCCAGTGTAGAAAAGCTCTAAACTGACTTAATATGGTTAGAGTTAAATACAGTTATTATGATACCTAATAAAAAACAACAACACTATATTAACTAAGTATAGCATTCAGCTTCAGTTCATATAGTGTTAACCAATATATACATAGTGCAAATATTTGGACAGATATAACAGGTTGAAATGGAACATTGTTAATAGCTAAAGCCAACCAATCTAAAACCCAACCAGTGTTCACAAGGGAAAATATTCTTGATATCAGATCAACCAACAAAGAGCCATCTATCATTCCATATTTACTTTTAAAACTGAGACCAATCTAACCAAACACATAACTGTATAACAAATAAAAAAAAATCAGATGATAACTACTTATAAGTCAGTGGTAGCTTTGCTTCAAATGACTGGAAGGTGATTCTATGTTCTCCTAGTGTGTCTCTTCAGGAAGAGGTTGTAATTTCTATGATATTCTAGACAGCTTTATCTCAAAACTTTCTCCAGTTAGACCAAAAAAAATAGAGAGAAGTTCAATAAAAGCACTAAAATGGTGCTAAAAATAAAAACTATGCAACAGATAGAAACAGAAAAAGTGCTCTTAAATCTGTAAGAAATAACCAAACCAATATAGCATAGCAAGATTAAAAACTACAAAAACTATTAACACTAAATCCAAAAATGTCAAAAAGATTAATACGTTACACTTTATTAAGGGTAAAGTATAAAAATCAGCAATCGATTAATAATCCGAGATTCTCAGATCTTGTAAGTAGATGCAGTGTCCTAAGTGAGAAAATTAAGAATAACTTTACAATGTTTCACAGCAAGTAGATCAGTTTCAACAGATATAGTAGAGTCAGCATTAAATGAATTAAAAGAATATCATGTCTAGGTGTCAGGCCAACATTGCAGGTACCTGTCTGCACAATACATGATGCAATTTAATATATCCTCTCAATATACGCCTAATTAAACCCTTCCAAACTCGTTATATCCCAAAGGACTGGCATCAAGCAGAACTTTCTCTAGTACACAAAGGTAGGTCAATATTAGTTCTAAATAATTTGAGGGTTATGTATTTTATGTAAAGTTATAGAAAGGATAATCATACTTCTGGTTCAAAAACATTCTCTTAAGCTACTCCTTATGGCTATGAGGCAATATGGTTTCATCAAGGGCAGATCTTCCCTACTGAATGTTTTCACTTTGTTTAAGAATGCTACTACATCCACAGATGAGAGTCAAACTTTCCTCTTAATCATCATCATCACCATCAACTGCAGTATTAATAACCCCCATTTTTTTTCCATTTTTCATGAGGTAAGGGTGTCATGTCAACTGTCAACACTTCTCTTTATTCAGTGCCATTCTCTTACCTTCTTCTACAATCATGCCCAAATGTTGCAGATTATCTCTGGTAATCCATCAGTCTCTTGACTGGACATTCTTGTCTGCTCTTGTATTCTTTCTGCCTCTCACAAATCTTCTTGACCAAATCATCTTCAGCTTTTTTGTTCATGTGAGTAAACCACCATAATCATTTCATCTTGACCTTCTCATCAATTGGGAATACTGTGGCTTCTTCTCTGATGTCCTCATTTCTTCATCTGTCCAACAGTGTGCATCCTATCACCCATCTTTGGAACTTCATGAACATCACCTCAAGCTTCTTCAGCTACTCTCTCTTCACTTCCCAGATTTCTGTATAATACAGAAGTACTGGTTGTGACACTGTTTTGTATGCCATGCCATCATTTTTAGTTTCTTTGGTAGTCTAGTGACACACATACTATCCCTGACACACTGTGCCATTGGCTTCAGCATATCCAGTTCAGGGTCTGGCCTCCTCAATCAGACTTTTTTCTCCTACACCACCCCTCCAAGTTACTTGGAGCTGTTAAAATATTCCACTATTTTTATATCTAACTCAGTTTTCAGCTTCTTCTGTTGCTGCCATGACAATTCTCATGCCCGTATTCAGTTTCACCCTATGTGCCTTCAGTTTTGCATTCCAGTCCCCTGTCATTTATTCAGGTTCCTTTTCAGAGTCTGCTTGTAGTTCCACATTGTCTACCATCAGCACTTTGTTGATCCTTCCATCCTTTTTGCTAAGGTAGTCCATCATCCATATGAGCAGCAATGGGGTCACAGCTGAACCTTGATGTACACACACTCGCTTTTGAAACACCTATTTTGTATGAATACTGCTCATACATGTATAATTGGGTCCTTGTACATAGTCTGCACTAATTCTAGCAATGTTACCATGATTTTGAGCCATGACGGGATTGTCCAGTAAATTCCCTTGGGGCCTTGTCATATCTTTGGACCTTGTCATATATGTCCTCCATATCTAGGAATGCCCAGTTGGATTTTTTCATCATATCCAGCTTTTTCTCTATTACCTGGTTCACTGCAAACATTAGGTTAGTTGTTCTGCATCCTGCTCTAAACTCCTGTTCACCTCCCATCTTTCCTTCCACTATTGTACATATTTATTTATCAGTCATCCTATCCAGCACCTTCATGCAGTGTGATAGGAATTTGATACCTCTGTACTGCCCATAGTTGTGAACTCACCCTTTGTTCCTTTATACTGGCACTAGAATGTTTATTCTTCAGCCATCTGGAATACACTTTTCTCTCCATGCCACAATAGTTCCTTTAGGGGCCATTTCTCCTCTAACTCACCCAGCATCTTTATCACATCTAATGTAATGTCATCTGAGCTTACGATATTTTCCTTAGTGCAGCTCTTACTTCTTCTTTTAGTATGGGTTCTTCTTTCTCTTTCATCATAGGCAATATATGGTGGTAGCACAGCTTCTTCTTAATATCCTAATAAAAGGTGGTCATGATAAAAGATTAAATATTTTATATATGAAACTGCATGAGTGGTATTGCTCTTTAACATATTAGTAGCACAGGCAACTTTATAAATCACAATGCAGCGATGTTTTGGGGAAATTATTCATGAACCTGTAGGTTTCATTAGTACAGATTGTAGTTTTTGTTTTTACTTATTAAGCTGGCCTGGCATCAGATTGGGCAGTGTGCTCCAGTAAAGGGATTAGAAAACTGTTGTGGGGTTAATCTATTTTATCAAATGAGCACATTAGAGAGCCTGTGGCAGCTGCAAATGAGAAGAGATTGCAAAAACTGCAAACACTTTGTAAACATAACCAGACGTGAAAATGATAAGGATCAAGCAAACTTCTAGATATTTACATTTTCTAACTGGCCTGCTTGTTCTTATACTGGTTATATAGCACTCTAGTCAGATAGAGTCTTGAAGCACATTGCAGTTCTAAACAACATTGCTTATGTTTTCTAAATATATTTATTTTTATTTTATTCACTGTAAGTGCTATCTGGTTAAACCATTTGGTAACCAAGAGCCTTTGTCAGGAGATGAAAAGGCCTGGTTTGGAAGCAGATGGAGAAGGAGACAATTAAACATGGGTGTAAGTTAAATCATTGGTACTGGAATGCAGATGAAAGGGAGATTTTGCAGTAAAATTAAGGGATTACTCTACCAGGAAAAGTCCTACAAGGGGAAGTTTGGAGAGTATCTGGTGTTCAGATTATTGCAACATGGCAATAGTATCAAGAGAGGGTATGACTGTAGAGCCAAGGATTTGAGATATTACAGAATGATTATGGTCTTAGGGATGGAACATATTAAAGTGTAGAGACATAAATAAGGTAGTGGAAAGATGGACTGACATCAGGGTACATAAAAACAGAGATGGGGATGGAGACAGGAGTATACCATGGAATGAATGGATAGAGAAGAACAAAGGAAGATTTGGTAGGCTATACTGAGATACAGGGAGGAAAGAGAACTTGGCAAACTGCACCATCCTGCAGTAGAGATTGGGAAATGAAGATTGAAGATGTTACAGAATCATTTTTCATGGGCTGCATGAAAGGTATATGAGAAACTCAAGGGGGTGTTAACACTGTTGTTTCTCTTTGTGTATATGTGTGTGTGTGTGTGTGTGTATATATATATATATATATATATATATATATATATATATATATATATATATATCTAGAGAGAGAGAGAGAGAGAGAAATGAAAGTATTACACAGGTAGTACAAAGCCCAATGAAGCTTAAAAAAGAAGGACTAATAGATAATAGCTGTTGGAGATGTAGAGCAAAAGGTGTAAATAATGTACATGTGTGGTAAGGATGTCTGGAGGTTAGAAACAATTCCGGAACAAGATAGTTATGGAATGGAGTATGGTAATGCATTGCATCACAGGAGCTGTGCGTATGTGGAATTGAGGGGAGTCTGGGGATACTTGATCCTGATGCACTGGTGGGACTTCATTATTTGGCCAAGTGTGGGAAATGAAAATAACTAAAGCATGAAACTTGACATGACAGGTGGATAAAGTTGATGTTTTGAAGGAGTACTTTGGAGGTGATAGTAAATTAGTCACATTTAGATAGTCGTTGAATAGAATTAGAAAAATGAGGTGAAAGTTACTATTATGGTTTAGAAAGGGCTAAAACAGTGTGTGTGTGTGTGTGTGTGTGTGTGTGTGTGTGTGTGTGTGTGTGTGTGTGTGTGTGTGTGTGTGTGTGTGTGTGTGTGTGTGTTCACAAAAAGGTAAATTTGCCATGGGTCTTAAGGGTTACCTATCAGAAATCTGAGTGCTTAGTAATCAAACAATAACATTTCAATTACATAACAATAAAGTTGTAATTCCTTAATAGAATCATTTTGCAAATGTTTAACTTTAACAATGAGCATTATCATATTACAGAATAAGAAAGTTTATTGCTATATTGATCAAGTAATCGGATACGATGCAGTATTTAAGGAGGCAATTTGGGAAGCCATTCATGGAGAAAGAAAGTCTGATGCCAGCTATCTGTAAAGTGAGTACTCTTAATATATAACAGTGAAAATATAGACTTCTGCTAAGAAAGTTACTTTTGATATGCAAAGTATTCACAGGATTTCTTGTAGTATATATGCTCAGAGTTAAAATAATATACAGAGTTTTAAAAATGTATTCAGATTGCTTACTTTAAATCTTGAAAAAGTAAAATGTAATTGCAGAATACCTGACTTCTGTAAAACATTACTGTCAAAAACAACTAAAGATACATGTGGTTATATTTATACACTGAAGATGAAGTGCAAAATGTGTGGCTTAAATACAAATAAAATTGAATAAACAAAATATAAATTTTGGCAATTTTAAAAATGCAAGTAATTAATAGTTATTTTTAAGAAGCTTGAATGAAAATGAGCTATATGTATTAAACATTCATTTGAGGTGACAAAGTAAACAAATCAGTACAAAAATGCTTTTGCAAGGTTATTTTACCCCATTCCACAGTGTGAGCCCCCATAACAACAATAAATGAATGTAATGACTCTGAGGCTTGAATAAAGGGAATAGTTGGTTTGGTGAAAATCAAGTATTCTTCATACTCTATAGTATGTAGCCTCAAAGGTAGTATCTTCAGTCATCTGGAATATGGGATAGAACCCCTACATTGGGGGGGGTAGGAGGCACACCCCAAAGCAAAAGTATCTTTGAATATTAACTGGAAAAGCTTAGGTTTTCTAGTGTTAGATATTCTTTGTGTGTGTGTGTGTGTGTGTGTGTGTGTGTGTGTGTGTGTGTGTGTGTGTGTGTGTGTGTGTGTGCTGTACTCAGTTACTGAGTCCACATTTCTTGATGTTGAATAAGCTGTAGATTCAATTTTTTTAATAATCATTTATAAATGAAGGAATACACGTGCCACATATCTAACAGCTGGTCTACATGATTCTGCAGGATGTCGCAGTTAAACGTTTGGGACAATCACAATGAAGCCAGTCTTCCAAAGTTCATGAGAAGAACCTGAGGTAAGATATCAATTGTCAGTTCAAAGTTCATGAGAAGAACCTGAGGTTAGGTATAAATTGTCAATTTAAAGTTCATGAGAAGAACCTGGGGTAAGATATAAATTCGCAAAGCAGGACCTGACAAAGCCAAAAAGGAAATCCAACAAACTACACTGAATGTTGAAATTTTAATGTAGTACTTTAAAGCGCTTTTCGTCTGCATAATATGCAGACTTCCTCAGAAACACATTTAAAAACTTCAACCACTCTTTATAAAAAGGATTCAAATAAATTCAATTACCTAATTAGTAGAAATAATCAATTTAACAAACAATTAAATGTTTAAACAATGAGTATCCAAGGATACAACTACCATTCAACAAGTTAACCCCACCTTCTTCCTAAAGTAAAAGTGAATTACTATTTCAAGTCATAGGTTTGTAAGCTTGAAAACTCACACTAATAAAACCACAAAAATAACATATGATTTTATGATTTAAGGCTCACCCATTCTATTCGATCTATACGATCTAAGTTCGAGATCTGAAGTTAATAGGGCATATACCACTATTAGAAATAGTATAGAGGATATGTTCATTGAGGGTAGAATAAATCAAGAATTCTACAACTTTATGACTACTTCATACCCTAGGTTTCCGTATTTGTTTGGTATTCATAAAATCCATAAGGATTTGGTGAATCCCCCTATGCGACCATTAGTGGACAGACGGGGTTCTCCAACTTATGCTTGTGCAAAAATTGTGGACTCTATTTTGCAAAAATACTTGTTACTTGAACACCAAATTTGCAAAGACTCATGGACATTTTTGGGGAAGATAGACGAGTTAGATTTTGACATTAGTTACAACTTCCTTACGGTTGATGTAAGGGACTTGTACACATGTATTCCCCAAGACAGGAATAGAATGGGTGAGCCTTATGTTGAAGAAAAATGGAGCTACTGTCAGAGAAATTTCTCTCGTTATTGAACTCCTTGAAATAATATATAACAACTACTTTATGTTAGGCAACACCTTTTATTTACAGAAAGTTGGGGTCACCATGGGTTCCCCTTGTGGGGCCAGTATAGCCAATTTGGTTATGGCCCACTGGGAGAGAGAGTATGTCTTCACTAATGATACACTGATGTCCCATATTGGGTTCTATACACGTTACCTAGATGACATTTTCATCTTACTTAAAGGTGATGACACAATTGGTAAAATGGTATTAGACTCATTTAATACTTCTTCTGACTTTTTACATTTTACTTCAACATATAGTAATGAAGCCATAGCCTATCTTGATATATGGTTAGCTAAAAATATAGAGGTAAAAAGTTACGTGGCTTGTGTTCACTATAAAAATACATACTCAAATTCCTTTTTACACTTCACTAGTTGTCATCTTAATTATCAAAAGCGCTCAGTAGTTATGGGTCAGCTAGTTAGGGCAGCCCGTATAGTGAGCCAGGATGATGACTTTCATCGGGAGTGTGAATTATTAAAGAGTATGTTTTTACATAGAGGTTACCCATTAAATTTAATAGATAACCTGATTAATGAAGTAAAGAATAAAAGGTTGAATGGTGTATACAAACTCATACTAAACATTAAATTAGCGTACCAGAAAGTAGAGTCAACACAGATGTTATAAATATGCCTGGCCTGATTTGTACATCTAGCACACTTACTAATACTAAGAACTTGGGACCTAGGCTTATTATGACGTATGACATGTATAGTTATTATTGTATTGACATTATTCGTAAAAATTGGGGTTTATTTAAAAGTAACCCCATGGTTTACACTAAGGTAGGAGAACGTCCAGGGGTAACCTTCAGGAAGGGTAAAAATTTGAAAGTGATTTTAGAACAACCTTGTGCCATCCTTTCGAGAACACCTGGGATGTTTAAATGTCAAAATTGCAGCCAATGTAAGCACATAGTGGAAAGCAACAGATTTGTAGTGCAAAGCAAGGAATATAAATTGAGATGTAGAGCCAGTTGCAATTCAAAAATGGTGGTATACTTGGCTAAGTGCCAAAGATGCCCCGCGTTTTACGTGGGTAAAACTAAGCGGAGATTACGAGAAATAATTTATGAGCACCAGTATGCCATTATTAAGAAAAAACAGGATAATGCACTGGCCAAGCACATTTCCAGTTATACGGAACATAGTTTTAGGTTCTTAGTCATTGATCAAATACAAGAAAACAAGAGGGGTGCTCCATTACCCCTGTTGTTAGAAGAATCAGAACTTAAATGGCAGATCAGGTTAAACACATACATAGTCCCAGGTTTGAGTGAATCATGTTCAATAAGCAGTATTCTAAGACTTAAAAGTTTGCAGAGATGAGTTGGTTGTGATTCCAATAGTACAACATGGATTAACATAACAAAATTTTCTAACACAATAAGACTACAGTATTACATTTAGTATTGAATGTAATTTCTATTAAAATGAAAACACATTTACAGCGTACTGTGTAGTATTAGTATGTATTAATTATTCATGCATTTATTATTTGTGTATTTTTTTAGTAGAATTATGTTTGCATCAGTTTTTACAAGCAATGTATGGTTTTTAGGACAATGTGTGGTACCACACTTTGAGAGTAGTTTTATTGATTTTATGTTTAACATAAGTAAGTCATAAAATAATATGTTATTTTTGTGGTTTTATTAGTGTGAGTTTTCAAGCTTACAAACCTATGACTTGAAATAGTAATTCACTTTTACTTTAGGAAGAAGGTGGAGTTAACTTGTTGAATGGTAGTTGTATCCTTGGATACTCATTGTTTAAAATTTGAATCATTTGTTAAATTGATTATTTCTACTAATTAGGTAATTTAATTTATTTGAAGTTTTTAAATGTGTTTCTGAGGAAGTCTGCATATTTTGCAGACGAAAAGCGCTTTAAAGTACTACATTAAAATTTCAACATTCGGTGTAGTTTGTTGGATTTCCTTTTTGGCTTTGTCAGGTCCTGCTTTGTGGATTTAGTAGTTTCTTATCTAACTTGTGTTTCTGTAAGGTATAAATTGTCAGTTCAAAGTTCATGAGCAGAACCTGAAGTAAGATATAAATTGTCAGTTCATGGCAAATGGGTAGATATAGATGTATCACAAGCTTTAACCTTTAGAGGATTAACTCACTGTCTGTAGTTCAGCTGTATGGCTAGGAAGGACTTTTAGACAAGTATACACTTCACTGAGTGAAACATTGCAAACTGAAATAATTTAATGAGACAGAGTTACCACTTGGGTGGTGAATGACATAATTTACTTGACTTAACAGCAAAGAAATGAAAGTGCCAAATAGTTTTATGAGTAGGTCTGAAGCAACCTGATAGACATCATCTGTGTAGGTGATGGTCTGAAGCAACCTGATAGACATCATCTGTGTAAGTGATGGTCTGAAGCAACCTGATAGACATCATCTGTGTAGGTGATGGTCTGAAGCAACTTGATAGACATCATCTGTGTAGGTGATGGTCCGAAGCAACCTGATAGACATCATCTGTGTAGGTGATGGTCTGAAGCAACCTGATAGACATCGTCTGTGTAGGTGATGGTCTGAAGCAACCTGATAGACATCATCTGTGTAGGTGATGGTCTGAAGCAACCTAATAGACATCATCTGTGTAGTTGATGGTCTGAAGCAACCTGATAGACATCATCTGTGTAGGTGATGGTCTGGAGCAACCTGATAGACATCATCTGTGTAAGTGATGGTCTGAAGCAACCTGATAGATATCATCTGTGTAGGTGATGTCCTGATTTACTTTCCCTCTCCCTCCCAGGAGGTCAATTTCTTTCCAGAATATGTTTGGCCTTCCTAATGAAGAACACAGTTATTACTTTACAAATACACCTTTTTATTTCTTTGAATGTCATAGAATATTCTAAGATTACAGTACAGCACCTACAATGAACTGTATGCTTCCCAGGCCTTTTGTTTTCTATGCAAGCATCTGTTAGGTCTGGTTTAAGCAAAAGAGTATGATAACCTTTGGCTGTCTTTTCCTTTTTATACAGATGTCTTATTTAAACAAACAGATGCTTAAATAAAGCTATAACTCCACTGAAAATATAAATAAATAAATAAAATGTTTTAATCACCTTGAAAGCACTTTTGTCTCACTGAGAGACTTCATCAGACTACTTTTTCAGTGGTTTCAGTTCAATAACAAATTATTTAACTACTTTGCTGGAAAGTCTTTGGTGTTTAAAACTATAACCTGACATAGTTAAAATCATTTCATTGGACCCTAACATGTATACAATTAATACAAATTAAATCTTCTCATCAACAGAAATAATTATCTCAGTATGAGAATATCAAAGGCAACATTAATGAAGAAAAGTAAAATACCAGTAAATAATATTTACCAAAATTATATACTTAGCACTTCTATAGTATATAATAAATTTCACATCAAAAATAAAAAAGTGATAAATGGTGATATAAATATAAAACAAGGGATAATGTAAAAATAAATACAAATAACAAAAATAATTACCACAAAAAAAGGGAGAGCAGGAAAAAAAGAAATAAATGAAAAATCACAAGTCATAAAGATGAAATAGTGAAGAATACAATGCAAATAAACAGTGATATAACATTAAAAATATAATATTGACAAATATTATACAAGTATTTAGTATATATATATATATATATATATATATATATATATATATATATATATATATATATATATATATGGTTTACTATCAAAATGCCGATGTGCAATTGCACGGCTATGAAGTATTGAAACAACATATGTTCGAATACTTCATAGTTAAAGAGTTATGTGTGACGTTATCATTGCGAATGGACTGTGCATTCGCAATTATAACATTCACTCATGTGAGGGGATTGCGGTACAGTGCGGTTAGGGATATACATCCCTTTCCTCACTGTAGTGTGATCTCGGAGTTGGAATATTAAGTTGGGGGGTGTGGGGGGGTGCAGCCCCCCACAGGAGAGTGCAGGGGGGCTTGCCCCCCTGCATAACTGTGAGTGTACTGTAGTTAGGTAGGGAGTTACAGGACGGGTGGGAGTGCTGTTGATTGTCGGAAATGTTGCGAGCGACATTTTCGACAATTAACACTTGTTTTCGACATTAGGGCCATACAAAAATGTGTATGTTTGGCGAAACAATTCGTTATTACGTACACATTTTATTATAACTTTTGATATTATGATAGTAAACCTATATATATATATATATATATATATATATATATATATATAACTTTAAACCAACATGCAATAATAGAGTATTTATTGTAATAGTATTAATCTGCTTTAAGTAAAATATATTTAAGGAAAGATTATAAATCATTAAAAGAAGGAGCGACAGACTGCATCCAATTTCTTGTGACTGTCCTTTTATGGTAAAAGAATTTGAGGAGGGAAGGGAGAATTTAAAATAGCCAACTGCCCAAGATAAGACAGCTGTCATTATACAACTGTCAACTCACAAGGTGATGTCAAACCCAGAGCTGTTGGACATGCTCCACTTAAAAAAATCCCAGTCCCTCAAAGCTACATGGTCTACTTGTCACCACAATAAACAGAACATGCTGGAGGGATAGATTCCTGTCCCAGAGACTTCGCATACTCTGGAACAGACTACCTATCTATGTCAAACAGAGCTCCTCGTTAGCATTCTTCAAGAAAAATCTTGATGATTAGATGGGTAATAGGAAATTCACCCTGGGGATCACTTCTGTGGCTCTGCTTGACAGGGGCACAGGAAAATAATTTTCTTGGGTGGCGAAAGCCAGGGTACCTTTTTGGCTAGGCTTGTATAGGCCCTTGGGCCAATAGCCTAGTATCTACCTATGAACCTATGAACAACACCTAATAATAGGATTCAGCCTTTTCTCAAAAACCCATAATCATATACCATTCAGAAAACATCAGGATCCAGTCAAGTAGAAGTTGTAGAAAAGTGTCTTCACTATCCATTGGATTCTGAACTGAACATGTTAGCCAACATATAAAGGAGTTAAAAAAGTCCCGTGCATTTTTTTATCTATGTAAAACATTTCCCAGAATTAAAGAACATTAAGTAAGAGAAGACACATTTAATATAATATCCTTATAGCTTTTTTTAGAAAGTAAAAAGAATCATTGGTCATAAAACTGCAATATTGTTCAGGAATAATATTTTTAATTTCAGAAATAATTTTGTATGATACGCATGAGAAGGAATTAGAAGGAATTAGAATTAAATGTATTTGTTAGAAGAGAACTTACATTTCTTACCTTTAGTTACTAGGAACAACATATACTTTGTTTAATACCCCCCTCCCCCATATTTTGAGTAGTTAATCAGTCAGAAAATTGTAAGTGGGATTTAGTTAAAATTTCCTGTAAAGAAAATATAGTTGATTTATTAAGACTACAAGAATGGAAAATAATGCCTTTGACTATACATTCATTAGGCTTTGAATCTTATAGTACCAGCTGGGAATAACATTCTTGTAGAGGTAAGAGTATTTTCAAATGATATTCTGGAATAGTGTTACAGTCATAATGGTTAGATACAGGAGCAAAGTCACTGCTATACCAGCTTAGTAAGACACATCTGCTGTCTATTTCATTTAAAATATGATATAGTGCTACAATCATAATGGTTAGATAGAGGTGCACAGTCAGTGCTAGTCTTGCTTAGTGAGAAATGTCTGCTGTCTATTACTACAGAATTTTACTCTTGTTGCAGAGAAAATTGAGGTAATGATACAATGATTACTGAAAACTAGTGGATGGATACATACACATGAGAACCTGTTGGAACATTCGTGAGTGATCAGTCCATTTATGAGTGGTTACCAGTACTATGTTTTAGTCTAGTAAGTTTAGTGAAAAATTTGTAAGTGATGCAATTTAGTAGAGTATCTGAGAGGCAACAGATATATGTTTGAAATGGCTGTCAACAGAACTTAGTTCATTGGATACACTGAATGGATTTAAAAAACACTACATAATCACCTAAACAGTGAAGCATCATGCAAGTGCTTTAGATACAAAGCCAAGCCAAAAAATGTAGTTATTTATATGCATTTGCTTATCTTCATCAATCAGGTAATACTACCCCAACAATAACTGCAAAGCAGTCATAGGCTTCCTATGTAGACGAAACTTACTATGTATGCAGTGATCTCTGGATATATATTAATCCTATCTGTATCTGCTCTCTGTATAATTACTTTTACAGATAAATAAAGTCTGTGGAATACAATGTCATATCTAACCAGTTGTATATAGTCACATTTTACTCTCACTTCTATCTGACTATAAACACTGAATACTGTTATTTATATAACAAGTCTATATTTAACATATTTTAAAATTATTTTATTTAAGATTGAAAATGCCATATGTTATGTAAAAGTGTTCTCTTAGTCTGGATCATGGCTGAAGAGGGTCAATATACCATACACTTACACTGTCAGCATATAGCAAGTAAAATAAATAAATAAAATTGCCAAGAGTGATTTATAGTCATCTGCTAACAGATATGAAAATCACTTGGCACCACAGGACCCGGAAGCACGTAAACAAAGGCTTTCAAAATAAGCAGATGAAGAAATCAAACAGCTGCTAGGTCTCCAAAAAGATCCTTTAATGTAACCAGGCAAAGTAAAAATCCACAATATCTTCCAAGCGCTTTCACTCGACCATATGCGAGCTTTCTCAAGGCCAACAACATTACTGGAAGTTCATTCACATTAAATACTTCCAGAATCATCACATGACTTCCTGTGAACCTTTCCCAACAGGAAAATCACCATATAAGGAAATTCTAAAATACATTCTTATTATCATTAAAAATAATTCATTTTCTAAAAATAATTCATTTTCTAAAAATGTCTTGGCGACTGAATAGCATAATGAACTTAAAATTGAATACAAACTATTAAAATGTGTCATAAAACAATTCTGTAAAATGTTTTTATAGTTTTATAATACAAATAAGTGCAGTAACCCCTTTTAACCATCGGGGATGAAATCAAAACTCCAATTTAAAACCTAGAGTTACTTATGTGTCTTTGGAATTCCAAAAATCTGGGCAACCTTGGGTTTTGATGAGATCAATATAGCTCAAGCTAAAATAAATTATTCACTATATGACCATTTAATGCAAAATGCCATTAATGAAAAGTTATATAACTATTTATTAGTCAAAAAACCCAAGGTTGCCCAGATTTTTGGAATTCCAAAGACACATAAGAACTTGAACCCCCTGAAATTTAGGCCTATAGTTTCAGGGGGTGGAAGTGTCAGAGAACCCTTAGCCAAATTTATCGATTTCTCCTTAAAACAACATGTAGAGAAAATTAAACACATATGTAAGGATTCATGGGACTACCTCAAAGGAGTGGATCAGAGTTTATTTTTACCTGAAATGTTTATGGTCACTGTGGATGTGGTCGACTTATTTCCTAGTATTCCACACAACACAGGCCTGGAGTGGTTAGGAACTTACTTATCTAATGAAGACCAACTGGGGGCCGAGTTCACTAATTTAATTCTGAAATTTATGGAATTAGTTCTAGAAAATAACTTCATTCATTTTAAGGGGGAATTTTATCGTCAGAAAAAAGGTGTGGCAATGGGTGCCTCTTGTGCCTCCCTGTACGCAAATTTGGTATTATACCAATGGGAAAAGAAATATATTTTTACCAGTACATGGTATCAGGACATCTTATACTATAGAAGATTTCTGGACGATATCTCCTTTATGTGGATGGGAAACTAATGAAGTTTAATGGAATTCATAGATTACATCAACAGGACGACCACATTTTTTAGTTTTACTTATAATATCAGTAAACACCAACTCGATTATTTAGACATTTCACTAGTGAAGGATTATTCAAATAGTTGTTTTCAGTCTAAGATTTACAGGAAAAGCACTTTTTCAAATGCATTCCTGAATTACCACAGCGGACATCCCTTCTATCAAAAGAAGGCGATAGTGAAGGGTCAACTAATTAGGGCTTCACGAATGTCCAGCACAGACGAACTTTTCAATGAGGAAGTTTCCATTTTAAAGGGATTCTTTATGGACAAACAATATCCCGAAGCCCTGGTAGAAGCACTAGTTGTAGAAATTTCTGAGAAGAGGGCAAATAAATATCCTCCTTTATTGGGGGTGGGGGTTAATGAGATGTCCCCAAACCCTTCAAAACACATTTTACAAGGAAAAAATAGTTTTATACACACTTTCTCCAACAACTCAGATCAAATCGAGAAGATTATCAAGAAATATTGGCCCATTCTCAGACTTCAGGAAGATCTTAAGAATTCTATGCCCAGTTACCCCTCTTTTGTTAGGAAAAGGGGCAGGAATTTGAAAGAACTTTTAGATATTAGGTTAGAGGATCCACAGAATCACAATAGAAAGAAATTAGGCACTTATCCCTGTGGGATGTGCAAGCAATGTCACGCTATGCTAAATTCGGGGTCCTACTACCTTCCCTCTAGAAGATTTAAGGTCGTTCCAACAAACATTTTAACTGTGGATCCAAGGGTGTGGTCTATCTTGGTTGCTGTGTTACGTGCCATGCTTTTTACATCGGGAAAACCGAAAGGGTGTTTAGGAGAAGGGTTTACGAACACTTCAATGACATCAATGTAAGGAAGGAAAGTAATGCCTTTTATAAACACTCCTTGATGTGTAAGGACATGGACATAAAGTTTATGGTGTTGGAACAGGTACAACCGGATATAAGAGGGGGTAGTTGGGAGTCAAAATTAGAATACCGTGAGCTATTTTGGCAGCTCCGGTTAGACGCTACTAGATACCCAGGTCTGAATGACACCCTCAACATCACTAGTGTTTTGAAATTGAGACAAGCTCGTCTATAATACAGTTTAGCAGAACATGACATCTATTGTTTTATTCACTTTTGAATCCATAAGATTTTATAATATGATATATGGAATGTTATACATTGGCAACTCAGATAAGAAATGTTTTACAATGTCAGTTAGTAACTCTAGGTTTTAAATTGGAGTTTTGATTTCACCCCCGATGGTTAAAAGGGGTTACTGCACTTATTTCTATTATAAAACTATAAAAACATTTTACAGAATTGTTTTATGACACATTTTAATAGTTTGTATTCAATTTTAAGTTCATTATGCTATTCAGTCACCAAGACATTTTTAGAAAATGAATTATTTTTAGAAAATGAATTATTTTAATGATAATAAGAATGTATTTTAGAATTTCCTTATATGGTGATTTTCCTGTTGGGAAAGGTTCACAGGAAGTCATGTGATGATTCTGGAAGTATTTAATGTGAATGAACTTCCAGCAATGTTGTTTGCCTTGAGAAAGCTTGCATGTGGTCGAGTGAAAGCGCTTGGAAGATATTGTGGATTTTTACTTTGCCTGGTTACATTAAAGGATCTTTTTGGAGACCTAGCAGCTGTTTGATTTCTTCATCTGCTTATTTTGAAAGCCTTTGTTTACGTGCTTCCGGGTCCTGTGGTGCCAAGTGATTTTCATTCTTGGTTTGATTTTGCTTTTAGTTTTGGTGTTTTTTGTCTGCTAACAGATATATGACACACTGCCTACTGTATATGTTTAGTAAGCTGGTGGGGGGATTCACAGAGTCAGAAAATAGCTTGCATTTTCACCAAATATTATCAGACCACCCAGTTTTGGTAACGGTTTGATAAGCTGGGTGACACTGCATATAGTGTATATGTGGGATGCATAGACATTAATAATAAAACTCCTCTTTCTAAGCCTATGGCTTTGGAATTTTTTATAAACTACTGAATAGGTATGTAATAAGTCATGTGACTTCATTCATTTTTCTTTTGTTCTTTAATTTGTGAAGGTTATATATGTCAGGTCTGGCCTTGTGTATCAACAACTTGTTTATTAAGCTTGTGACATTAAACAGCTTCATTTTATTCTTTTCAAAGAAGTTTTTTGTTCTCATGAAGTGAGAATATTCTGCAGTCTTCTTAGGAATTAAAGGTAGGTTCATAAAATAAGCATCATATGACTCACTTTACTGTTTCATCATGGAGAAGTCCTGCTATAACAGCACTTTCCATGATATGGTAATGATTAGAAGCAGGAAGTGAGTATGTCTGTCAGTGAACATGCCTGGCAGTGGGAAATCATATGTTAAAAAATGTCTTTATGTACTACAGAGGTTTCAAGCTTGAGTATTTTGTAGGTGCAAATACTGCTAACCATATGGTAAAGCAAAGCAAAACCTCACCCAGTAAACTCAGTGTGATATGAGGCATAAGAAAAAAGTCAGTTTGCTCTGTGTTTGGGAGGATTTAGGGTAGGTTTGGACCCTTCAGAGATAGCCAAAGACTAACAACCATCACTGTGTTAATCTATGTTAATAAAGTTCCTAGCCTTAATTATATAAAGAGCCTGAGGTCTCTTCATCTGCCTGTACTGTCTAAAGGAGCAAGGTAATTCCACATTTACCAAAAGAAAAATCCCAAAACTGAAGTACCTAATAAATACCTTAATGAAACAGGTATGTTGTTATTAGTAATGTTGTTAAGGTCACGCAAGGCATGCACTTCATTATTTTTAAGAGTAGTGCTTGTTTTGTCTACAATGCATGAAAAAATACTATGTACTTGATAGATACACCATCTATCCATCCATCCATCCATCCATCCATTTTCTAAACTTGTTATTGTGGTGAGGGTCACATCTGTTGCAAGCTCAGCAAGGCAGATCAGACTTCAGTAGTCCTCAGCTCATCCCGTGGAATTCATTGCTGTTCTCTGAAATCTGCATAATGTAATCTCTTCAGTAGGTCTTGGCAATTCCCTAGGATTTCCTGTCAGGGGGCCATACATGGTAAATTTCCTATAAAAGGCACCCACAGAAAGTATTCTCACTAGGTGGACAAACCACCTCCACTGATTCATTTCATCCATGAAATGCATACAGCTTAGTTTCTAAAACAGTCCATGTTACATTCAACTGTGAATAAGGTACTTATCCCTTACATCACTTAATTCTTCTCTTTAAACATGGTTTAAACTATATTTGTATAGGAACCAGCTGGTATGTTGGTAGAAGTAGCCTGGTACGTGACTTATCATTACCTTTCAAGGTATAGTTTAACATCTGATGAGATATCAGTTTTAAACAAGGGACTTTCTTTTATTCCCTCACAGACTGTAGATGTGAGTAATGTTACAATAGATATTAAACATTTTACCAGGAATGTAGCTCTTAGAATGATATTTGGAAATGAGCAAGATGGAAATGGTGATGATATATATACATTTACAAAACCATCTACTTTTGTGCCACAGTTACATGCACATCTAGAATGTTTTGAGAGAGCATGTGTTACGGACTTGTTAGCAGCACTTAATACCAAGTTTAATAAACCAAGACCAGAGTTTTACTATTTAAGTAAACAACAATTTCAAGCATTGAATAATTTGCAGAGTAACAATGAGATAGTAATTCGACCGGCTGATAAAGGAGGGGCCACAGTCGTATTAGATAAAGATTTTTACAATACTGGAATTAGAGAAATGCTAATGGATGAATTCACCTATAAGTGTCTGACACCTTCAGAGTTGAATGTAATGATAAAAGATTTACATGCCGATCTATATGACATGTTATTAAGTGGCATTTTTGATAATAGTCTGTATAAATATTTTTTGATTGAAACACCTTTAGTACCAACTTTCAGAGGTCTCCTGAAAGTTCATAAGAATCGTATAAAGCCTCCATTAAGACCAATTGTATCAGGTAAAGTATGGCTCACGGAGAGCATATCTATATATCTAGAAAAGCAGCTGAGACCGATAGTGGAGTTAACACCTTCTATTCTTAGGGACACCCAACAATTTTTGGAAATTGTCTCCTTTAAATACCACTAGACTTCTAACTGAGACTGACTATTTAGTAACATTGGATATTAGATCCTTGTTTACTAGTATACCCAATGATATAGGTATTGATTATCTAAGGTTATATTTGATACAGAGAGGGATTTCTAGTGACCAAGTGATAAGGATCACTATGTTATTAGAGTTGGTTCTTAATAACAATGCTTTTACATTTTATGGTAAATATTTTTTACAAACAACTCGTGTGGCGATGGGTACTCTGTGTGCCAACTCATATGCCAATTTGGTCCTTGCATACTGGGAACATACATATATATTTGATAATGCATTTTTTTCAAAGTTCATCAAGTATTATAAAAGATTTGTGGATGACCTGTTCCTTATTTGGGGAGGTGACTTAGATATTCTGAGGGATTTTATTACTTACATCAATGGCACTACAAGTTTCCTTACATTTACTAGCAAATTCTCTAGAGACTCAGTAGAGTTCCTGGATGTGTTATTAACCAAAGAGGTAGATGTTATACATACAGTGATATATAGGAAACCTTGTAGAAGAAATGCATTTTTACATAGAGACAGTATGCACCCACCCCACATACACAAGAATGTAGTTAAGAATCAAGCACTAAGGTGCTCTAGACTGACTACTAACAATGAAAATTATAGTACAGCCATAGATGATATACAGAGAAATCTCTCAAAGAGAGGCTACCATAAAAAGGAGCTTGAAATGTTGTATCACATTGATCGAACAACTGAAGGGTGCCCTTATATTAATAGGAGCAACTGCTTGGATGAGACTGAGGCATCACATAAGAAGAACAGTAGTATTAGGAGGAATAGGGTTACCATTCCATTTACTAATAATAATAAAATTATAACAAATGTTATAAAGAAGAACTGGAGTATTTTAACTTTAGACAAAGGGATCTGTGAGATTGTAGGTCAACAGCCGAGTTTTAGCTACAGAAATACCAAGTCTTTAAAAAGATTATTATGCTATGAACGCAATGAGATTAGCAAACCTATCTCTGTTAAGAAAGGAACGTTTCCATGTAATAACTGCAATCAATGCCAATATATTTTGGGCACTAATGCATTTGAACATCCATATACTCACATTATATACAAATTTGATTTTTATGCGAGTTGTACGTCTAGGAATGTTGTATATTTAGGTATCTGTCAAAAATGTGGACACTTCTATGTAGGTAAAACTAATAGAAGTTTAAAGGAAAGAATCAGGGAACACATTTATGCTATAAGCAAGGAAAATGAAACCAATGCCATTGCCAGACATGTACTTCAGAATGATACCACACATAAGTTTAAGTTCCTGATACTAGAACTCATACACACTACAGAGAGATTAGGCAATGTGAATAATTTCAATGAAAAGGAAGAAAACAGATGGATAATTAAATTACAAGCTGACCATGGACATGGTTTGAATGATAGAGTTTCCTTGAAACCGTTCCTTAAGGATAGACCCCTGCGACATTAGAGGTTTTCTACATATATTTTACATATTTTCATTATTTGCTAACCCACATTTTCTATTATGTCTAGAGGTTTTTATTCTGTGAGTTCATGTATACAGACTTGTATTTATATAGTTGTATATATCAGCCAATGTGTTTTTATAGACACTTATATATATATATATACATTTTTATAGGTTTTTATATATATATATATATATATATATATATATATATATATATATATATATATACATACACTTTTTATATATCTTTTTCATGAAACTTTATTTTAATACTGAACCTTTTTTCTATATGTTTTTTATGTATGTTATATAACTAATGCTTTTTTGAATACACACATTTTAAGGTTTGGACAGATGTTAGTGTTAATTAACACAGTTATGTCATTGGCTCTCATAGACTATTTAAGGATTCATTTTTGAGTTTGTTTTTAAAGTCTGAAGAAGCGTCGAATGAGACGTGAAAGCGCTTACTGACAAATACAGTTTCTGCACTTATTGAAACTTACTTGAGGTTTGCTTCGATTGTCGTGGTGTGCCTGTCATTTTACTTTTTGGATATTTGTTGCTGTTATTTGGAGGCACTTTACCCCTACAGTGTATTCTTTCTTTTTGTATGATTATTATTATTATTATTATTATTATTATTATTCATACTCTATTTACAGCATGCCATGTAAACTTAACTAAAGGAAGTAAAAGCAGAGGAATCCTGTGGTTTTGTGAAATGGTTTGATATGGATGGTCATAGAGTTGTGTGCATAGTTTCTGAATGATTATTAAAGGTGAACTGACACATTTGGTGGTGCTTCTTTTACAAATCCCACCTACCCCTGCTTTATCTGACCATTTGATTCTGCAGGAACAAAATAAAAACATCAACAATCCTTACATGGGGAATAATTTCTTGAATTTGGCACATGTTTGGAGATGATAAAAGGTGAAGTACAAATATTCAGATGTGGGTTACAAGGACCAGTGAGCATTACAGGTACTGTTTTATTTCCTGTTACACATAGAGGTACTGGGGGAATTGCTAAACGTGGTCTTGCAATGGACAATGCAAATGATATGGGATTTAGTTTTTCCAAATGGTTAAACAAAAGCTACATGTTCTGTCCTAATTCTATAGACAAAAGAAATATAGATAATTTGGATTTTTAAATATTGGACTATATGATCTATACATTTGAAAATAGACTATCACACTATGTGGCATGCAATTAGAAAATATTCATTTTAAGGAATGTTTAAAGTTGAAAAGGTTTGCATAGATTTCCCAATGTGATTAATGTGGACTCGTTGTTTTATACTGAACTTGTGAACATGTTTGGCAGACATGGGTTCAAAGTAATTCTCTCATGGGTATGATGTCTGAAACTCAAACGTATGTCATTATTTAGTGTCTTCACTCCTTAGTGATTTGTGAGAAAAATGTCAATTTTATGAGGAAGAGACCATAAGTATGAAACAAAAATCCAGACTTTCGACAATAATCTGGGAAGTTGAGAGGTATGGGTGACACTGTTGTATCCAAGGAAGGAACACACAAATACAGTGCCTGTAATCAATGCTCTTACACTGAATACAGGTGCCAGTATTGATTAGGGTGTTAAAATGTCAGTGGCATTTTTTTTTACCTTTGGGCAACTGTAATAGTAAAGGGTTAGTATATATTGCCATATGTTCCATGTGTGCTAATGTCTATATTGACAAAACTGAAAAGACACTATGTAAAAGAATTTATGAACTCTGCTACAATATAAGAAGAAAGAATGAGAAGAATCCACTTTTTAAACATGCAGTAATATGTAAACATGTCACTGCATGTTAATATGTAAACATTTCAGAAAGTTTAACTTTGGCATATGGGAGACCGTTTCCCTGGGCCCAAAATGTGGGGTATGTGAGTATAGACTAGAATCTAGAGAACTGTTTTGGCAGTTGAAGTCAAATGCTGCTTCCCCTCCTGCACTGATCAAACAGCTGTCTATTGTCCCAATAGTTAAATTAAGGGCAGCTAAATTGTGATAGATCAATGTAAATTTTTACCATTACCAACCATGTTGTTTACTGTTTTTGATACATTTGAAGTTGTTATTAAGTGCTTTTGGGGCATGTTTTATATACTGTATTCTAGTGATATTTAATTTACTCTTTTGCCCAATTATTTTTTAAGTTTTAACAAATGGACAAGTCTGTATAAATTTATATAGATATTTATTAATTATTTTTTTTTTCATTTTCTCATAATGAGTTACTATTGTTCTGCTTTTTTTCATAGGGTCATAGGAGATTACTAGGCTATTGACCAGGAGATCATTTTAAGCCTTGCTGTTTGATTCCAATGTGATACCATAGAAATGCTAATCAATAGCCAAGATTGCATTTAGTGATGACAACCCATGTCTAATAGGGTTGTGGGCTCTATCTCCAGTAAGAATTTATGGTGTTCCATCCACTTGTCCAGGTTCCTCTTGAACAGTGTCATAGAGGTGCTCTGTTTCCCATGAATTGGTAGCCTGTTCCAAAGACACAGCAGTTACTGGGAGATAACTCTATCCCTCCAGCATGTCCTATTTAAGCCACAGGCCATATTTAGGTCCCTGGAACAGGAAGCCCTAGTCCCATTTCATTTATGGATATGCAGCAAGTTCATTAGGTTTGGGTCTTGGATTGCTCTGTAGGCCAGGCATATGTTTCCCCTAAGAAGTGGATATAATACAGAGTATGGTGACAGGGCCTTTAGTCGGTCTGTGTAAGGCACATTCTGGAGTCCATTGATCTTCCTTGTTAGAAACCTCTGAGGTCTCTCTAATTGCTGCAGGTATTTAGTACGGTACATGCCAAATGGGGCATTATCCTCAATTATGGACCGGATAACTGCAGAGTATGGGGGGGGTTATAACTTATTTTGCTCTCAAGGCAATGCCTTTACTAATCAAGTGTGCTATGTAGAAAGTGTTCCTTATTACAGTAGAAATATGGTGGTTGAAGTCAATGTCACAGTCAACTTGTGAACCTGGTCCCTTACCACTTCATGTGTACTTAGGGTATTTTTGTTGATTTGATAGTGTGAGGAGACATTGTTTGTGCTGAAGGGAATGATGATGTATTTCTTTGCATTCGGTTTGAGACCATGACTAATAGACTGGTCACTGATCTGCATGAGACCCTCCTGGAGTATACTGACATCATTTGGGTATTCAATGATTGCACCTAGTTTGCAGTCATCTGTAGACTTGGTCAGCTACAACCCCTTAGTTTTGACCTGAACTTCTGAGAAGCATATACCAAACAGTAGGGGGCCCAGCAATGACCCCTGTGGCACCCCACTGGTAACAGGTCTGCTAGTTGATGTGGAGTCACCCACTTTGATAATGTGTGTCTGGTTTGTGAGCCACTTGGCAACCCATCTTACAACAAAGGAGTTTACATTCAGTTTGCTAAGTGTATTGGTAATGCCTGAATGTGGGAATGTGTTGAATGCCTTTGTGCACAGATTTGCCTTCGTCAATGGCCTTGGAAACATTTTCAAAGAAATCCACCTGATTTAACAGTCAGGATCTGCCCTTCATGAAGCCGAATTGGGTAGGATCCAGGGTTTGGAGGTCATGTATGTCTTTATTTAAGAGGTCCATAACGATGTATTCCATGGACTTACAGGTAAGGCTGGTAAGGCTTTTGGGTCTGTAATTCCACAGGTCTGTTGATAGGCCACTGTTGTGGAGTGAAATAACCGTTGCTGTTCCCATTCTGCAGGAACAAAGCCTGTGGTAGGCTATGCTTGAAAAGGGTACTTAGTGGTGATGCTAGTTCATGTTCTAGCCTGTTCAAAAGACAGCCTAGGATGTCATCTGATCCCACAGAGGCTGTGTTTTTTGCCTTGGACAAGGCTTTGAGGATCTACTCTACAGATTTGTAGGGTGGGGGGAAGTTTGGTGGAAGGTGTATTGTAAGTTAGGAGGGAATAATGGAGTGAAATTTTCACAAACCTATCTGCTAGCAGGTCCGCTATCTTTGTGGGGTCAGTGTGTGTGATACCACTGGCCACTAGCTCTCCACATGTGGGTCCTACCCTTTAAGTTATGTATATAGCTGTAAAAGGCCTTATGGTTATCCTTGGCTGTACTTGCTAAGTTTCTCTCAAAGGAGCCCTTGGAGGATTTGACAAGTTGCCTTATTTGCCTGTTGAGGCTAAGAGTGCTTTTCCATTGCTGAGGCCTTGACTTTGTTTTCTTGGACAGCAACTTTTTGCATTTATTGTAAAGTTTGTTGATGCTGGATGTCCACCATGGCAGCTTGTTTTTAATTGTGGCTCTGGCTTTGATTCTTTCTGGTACAGCTGAATTTATACAGTTATGCAGGTCATTGTACAGGGCTTAGGTATAAGCTTTGGCATAGTTACCACTTCCAGCTTGAGGTGGGGCTTGGAATGCACTTATACCTTTACCTTGGAGGGTATAGTTTACCATGGTGAAGCTTTTATGCTGATTTCACCCTTTGTGAGCTCTGGTGTTAGTGTCCATTCGAAGGTGACTAATTTGTGGTCAGTTTTAACTAATAGGGTACGATAGTTGCAGCAGTGCATCTGTTTGTCCATATCCCAAGGAGAACCAACATTTTGGAGCTAGTCCTCACCAATATGTCTATTTGCTCCAGGGCATTTGAATGAACAAAGTTTAGACAATTAATTGCAGAGTTGTGTGCCTTTACTGATGTCATTTTGGTCAACAGAAAATGTATTTTTAAAATCTCATTGGTTCTGATGAAGTCCTATTTGTTTTAAAAGACCAAAGTGCTCATCCTGTTTAGGATTTTTTTTTCCGATGTGGAATCTTCTGCATAAGAAACATGCTTGTTTGGTGAAATATTTCTATAGATCTTTTCCTCCAGGGGTGTTCCTTTCTTGTGAGCAATGGTTGTGCTTCTCAGTATAAGAACTCCTACAGGAAAGTCAGAAAATAAAAGTACTTTAGTTTTCCAGGATTTTGAAAGAAAGTTTATAACATCTAGTACCAGTGTCTATATAAGGTGGAACAACCTACTAGTAAACAGGTGAGTAGAAAATAGCAACCTACAATTTATAGTGTGGCAGATAGTTGCCACATATACACAGAGTTACTAAGTGAACATATAAGACCAAAACAACATTATCATTTCAACAGGATACATGTAGTAAATGAGTGAGCAGCAAGTGACGACAAGTTTGCCATGACAGAAAATAACCTTGATGCAAAATTTTATATATTTGTATTTGTTGACTGGGAAGATGGATTGGCTGACAGGTCCTTTTCAGTTGCAACCTGAGATGACATCCATTTATTTTAACATCAAAAAATGTATTTACTTGCTTAAAATCACCATTGCCGGTCCTTGCCAATTATTGTACGTCTTTCAGAAACAAGCAGGCTGTCCAAACATTTTCAGTTGTCTAGTTATGGTAATAGTCCTTAGCCTACATAAAAAAACCTTGCATATTAATTTGTAATAGTAACAGTAGTCTAACAGTTCATTCACATTGTTCTAGTAATGGCTGGGGGTTAAAGCGTTCTAGCCAGAAAGAGCTGGTGCAGTAATAAACATAAACAATCGATTGTGCAGCACATGGTAATAATAAGCGGTAGTTGCACATATGACAATTCTACCACTGAGTGGGAAAATAAATCTTAAGAAGGAAGAAATTCTAGAGAAAGTCGTTTAATACTCAGAATAGGTTTTGACCATTTGGAACATTTAGTTAAAGGTCAAGAGAGGACAGACTGCATGCAGTAAGGAGAGGACAGAAGGTGAAGGACATGGAAGGGCTGTTAAGTACTTACAGTACTGAGTGACTGACAGGCACAACTGTGGTGGAATATGCACATGACTTCATATTGAATATGACATAAAACAGCAAACTCAGCATTACCCTCTATGGCATAATATACAGTCTCCAGGAGGATAAGCTGCATTGAGCTGGTATTAGGTGTTATAGTCAAATGGTACCCAAACAGGCCATCATGGATCTGAGTAGAAGAGCCTAGAACAGTATGTGAACACCAGTGAATGCATGTAAGTATGTTAAGCATGGATCACGTGGGCACCAGTACCTTATAAGCATTGTATAACATGTCTCTAGTAATCCCTGAAGTGTTGCCACCCAAAGGTCTCAGAGACAGATACCCCATGATTTACACCACAGGAGCGACTGCATGCTTGTACACAGCTCAAAAAGCATGCATTCCTGTCAATATCATGACATGGCGTTATGGCTTGTAATAGCCTTAGAAAGGCCACACAAGAAAGTTCTGCTTTAAAGCCAAGACAATTAGATGATTAGGCCCCCAGAGGCAAGCAGCCCTAATCAGAAGGTCTGTGTAGTGTTCATATTTCCTTTGCACATCCTGGCAATGCAGACAGTAACTCCCTAGGAGAAAGTGAGATGAAAAATTAAAAGAACCAAAATTAAAACAGATACAACTCTGCAGCACAACAGAACAGCAAAAACAGAAGAAGCAAAAGTCATATACTCACTTTCAAAATATGCAGAAAAGATGTACAGACTCGGAAGAGGTCATCCAAAAAAGAAGAAAAAAATTAAAACTGAAAGTCACAAAATAATAACTGAAGTTAAGCAAGATAAAATGCATGACCTTCATCAGAAATAAACACTAAAAGAACCGAAGCGCATGCATTTTATTTTCAGCAACTGACTAACTGATTAAAAAAAAAAAGATACACTTTAGAGAAGCTTCACTTGGTAAAATAAACAACTGCTTCACACCATTATACAGTTCTGCCCTGAAGTCAGAAACTCTGGAGGAAATAATAATTTGTTGGAAGCTCCTGCATTTAAAGAGTAGCTCTGAATTGCCACTTAAGATCCACAGCAATAAACAGAGCAATCAATACTGTAACACATGCTGAATTTTCATCATAACATTAAAAAAGTTATACAAGACATCAGAAATCCACACTTCTATTCTACATTTGTACATATCTCATCTTATTTCAAGTCATAACAACTTCTTAATTTTACAATTTATATTCTTCCTAGTAAGGTAAATTGCAGTTCCGTTTAAGTGTTTATTAACTGTTTAAACATACCTTATTAGACATTTTAAAATGATGAAAGCCAATTACAGCTTTGTAAAACTATGTATTTGAGAACACAGAAATTAAACAAAGTAATTAATACATCATGCTTTTATTTCTTTAGCTAATAAAATAGAAAAAACAAATGTAAACAATTCATAACTGCAGTTAGATATGCTGGATTGTGCATTGCACATTGACACACAGCCAGTGCTATTGAAATCACATCCTGCAACACTACGGACATAAAGTAATATCTGTACTATACATGCACACATTCACATGCATTACTGCATATATCCATCAGTCTGATATGATACTACGGAACATACATTACAGACTTGAAACACACAGCGTCATGTTATACACCAATATAATAACCCTGATATATCTCTTACAAAATGTAGCCAATGATATATGTAACAGTGATAAAACACATTATGATATATGATGGCCAGATGCATGCACCTTACACAGAGCAGGAATACACAATGGTATACAGAACAGAGGGGTGAATATACAGTGATTAAATGCAAAATGATGTAAAGCACAGTGGATTACCACTTAATGATTTATGGCACAGTAACAACATTATAGTGACACAATGCAAACATTAATATGAAGTGATATATAATGCAAATATTATTGATACATATTGACATAAACATAATAACAATAGTAACACATAACCTATCCATGAAGAAATATATAAAGCAGTGATTTATCTTGATATACAGTAACACAAGATGCAGTCATTTCGCAACACAGAACATTCAGTGTTTTTTACATTCTGTAATATAATGTAAAGTAGATTGAGAGTCATATTGAAAAATTATACACAGCCCAGGGACAGAAAGCAATGTAAGCAAGCAATAGACAAAGGCAGTGTGCATTACAAATGTCTAATGCATGTCTCTGGAGTGCTTATGAAACTGCCAAATATGGTCTGGATTCATACCACTCAAATGTCCAGATTTTTGCAGACTGTCTAGATTTTTATAGGTTCATAGGTGTTTACTAGGCTAATGACCCCAAGGGCCTTTTTAAGCCTAGCCATGCATCCCTAATCATTGACAAGTTCTGATACCCTTAATAACTGTAAGCATGGGCCTGGGAGATGAACCATTTACAGGTTACCTGTTTGCATTACAGACATAGGTGCCAAACCAGGGATGAGTTTCCAGTTTCCCATCCAACTGTCCAAGTTGTACTTGAATTGGATTAGGGAGGAACTCTACTTCACATGGGTGGGGAGCCTGTTCCATAGATGGGGTAGTCCCTGGGATACATACCTATCTCTCCAGCAGATCACATTTATATCACAGGCAAGGTTTAAGTCTTTAGAACGGGTAATTCTGGAACTGTTTGTTTTGAGGATATGCAGGAGGTCCATCAGAGTGGTGTCTGACAATGCTCTGTATGCCAGGCATAGATCTACCCTCAAAGGCTTGTGGGAGACAGAACACAGGGACATGGCCTTGAGGTGGTCTGCATAGTACATATTACTTATGCCCTGTATTCTTTTAGTGAGGAACCTCTGTGGATGTACCAGTTGTTGGATATGCCTGGTTAGGTACATACCAAAGGATGCATGATTCTCAATGATAGGTCTAATGAATGCCTCATATTTTGGGTATATTCCTCATAACATTTTGGTTTTCTGGCAAATCATTGAAGACTGAATTCAGAAAATATCAATAGGCATTTGAGTTTCAGACTCCATACCCTCTAGAAAATCCTTGTTAATTTAAAACCTGTAGTTCTATCAACTTGCTAGGTTTGTAAGAGTAATATTTTAAAAAATGTCCCTATTTTTGGGCTTCTGTCCCCCAATTATTTATGGCTTTGTCCAGATTTTTTCCTCAAAGAGTTTGAGAGGTATGAGTGGATTTATAGACATCCACTGTGTTCCAGACCAAGACTTCTACCACATACAATGGCATTGCAGTGTAAAGTGACAATGTGCTGCAGTATAGAGTTTATCCAGATTTTTGTGGAGACAGGTATCCATTTTATAAACATATATATATATATATATATATATATATATATATATATATATATATATATATATATATATATATATACTTACACACATACATGTATAGAGATATATATAGAGAGAAGAAGGATGATAGGAATGGAGAAAGGGAAACAAGGGCAGGAGAGGAAAGGTGGGGACGGGTAGGCATTTGGAGTATATGAGCAAAACACAAAACAGTGCAAGCAAACTGTAGTGGATGTGAAAACATTAGCAGGGGAAACATGAAATGGACAGTTGAACAGAGGCAATCCACAAGGGGTGAGTTGTGATACAATAAGTTGGGAGTACACCTGGCTAGAGATAGGTAAGGGCATGGGCAGTATGTTGCCCGTCAACCAGCCCAGAGAGATGTCAGCTTAATCCATCAGATGACTCAGATGGGTCATAATGTCTGGTGACAGAGGCCATACTCTCCTCTGGTGTCCTGATGGCAGGAGCTTGTTGTTCTAGTGCATCTGCATTGGACCATGTTAGTGCTTTTAGTGGCCTCCCACACCTTGATTGAGATGCAGTGGATAACTGAGCTGAGCTACCTGCCTGGAGTCGATCACCCCCACTCAGAGAGAATCACTTCCTGCCCTTTCACCTACTACAGACATATCCTCAGTTGGACAGGCTGTGCCACCAACAACCAAATTGCCTGCAATTCAATAGCATCATCTCGATATGCAAAAACTTGACACAATTGGAAGTATGACATACGTGATGAAACAGTACAACTATCATTATTGCACAACTCAGCAACAGCCAACAATGGATGGCCTCTCAATCTGCCTACTTTGACAGACAAAAGGAGTGAAAACAACTTTATTTACTTATTTTAACATTTATTTACTGAGTAAGTGGCCTGGTCTGAGCACTCTTTTCACCCACAACCTGGGCCATGTAGGCAAGAATGATAAACAAAAATAATTTAAAAAGCATGCATTAAAACCAAATAAATAAGAGAATAACAACATTCAAACCAACATCTGAAGAAAGATATGGTACGGTGAGAGACTCATGCACACTGTCTTTGGCTTTGTATATGCCTGATTAGCACAGTGCCTACACTAACTAGTACAGTGCCTGCACTAACTAACTAGGTGGACTTCTAGAATTTCCATATGCAGGAAGAGTTAATAAGGATGACTAATATGATAGATCTAGGGATCGTGGACATTACCAGGATGCTAGTAGACACATTAGTTATCAATCCTTGGGCATTGCACATTGCCTGACAGTTGATAGAATGGTAGCCCCTCCTACAGACGTAATGCTGTATGTGGACACCAGGTGGAGTTTTATTGCCACACATGTACAATCTATGATAAGCAGTGCTTCAGGGAAGCAGACAGTATTATAGAAGCCACACGTGGTGATAACTCTCCAATATATGTGCTGGAGAAAGAGATATGCTCATCCACATGTGGTAACAACATGTCAAAGAAAGTATTATCTTGCAGGCTGATGCCTATCATATGGCCAGTGTGTCCCCTCTTTGTCTATGGAAGGTCCCTAGTAACCAGTTTAGTAAGTGCTACAAATACATAAGCACGTACCAATATCGAAAGTCTGCACATACCTCTTAGCCCTATCTCTGGGCAATACAAGTCTGCCAACACCCATGTCATATCTCATGCCACTTAAAACCAGTCTGTCACATGCTTTTCGGAAAGATGGTAGCAGGGGTATGCTGCTGGCACCATTTTCATTCATGCTTCTTACTACAGTTTCATGTTACCACAAGCGAGTTATAAAATAAGTGCACCTGCATAAATACTGCTGCTATTCATAGCATTTTTGCTTTTTGCAGTTGCATATATATTCCCACATGCTTTTTCTTCTTGTAGTAATGCACAATTTGCAATGAACTTACAGCTGCCTACGTTTCCGAATCACAATCTACTCTCAAACGGACTCATTTGCATCTCGTTATGCACTCATTGCACTGTGCATGTCATTATATGGTAATTTATGTATGCCTATACCTGTGCTAATGGGTAGTATGAATCTCAACGTGACTGCATGTGACTACAGCCCATGTAACAGCACTCTACATACTATGCAAGTTGATAATGATACCAGCCTGTGAGTGTAGCTAAGTTTTTTTATTAGTAATAAATTGTTATTGTTAGAAAATCCCCTGCCATTGTTGCAACAAAGCTTCATAATTAAATTCATACAGAGTAAAACACATTCATTTTACTTCAAACACAATATTCAGTACTGTACCTTTTTCCTTGTGATAACAGTGTAGAAGAGAAAATTTGACATGGACGAGAAAATGTGCACTTGTGAAACCTGTTTCAGTGTATACCCACAAATGTGTATCTGTTCATAATGATAGATATAAATTAACTTATATACACCAGGCTAATACATAGCTGTTGTGATTTAGTCAACAGTCACTGCTGCCTTTACCCATAACCAATTAAACTCCATCTTCTTCCTGTATTTTGCTGTCTTTCTATAATTTATTTCCCAAACTTTTTTTACAGAACTTCTCCACCATCTCTCACTTTATAGAATTTGTGCAAAACCCTCACCTTTCAGCCTTTCTTTTCTCCAGTTTGCTTCATTTGTGTCAAGCCATTCCCAACCTAACTTCCATTTTTTGTATTGATAATAAAGGGTATCAGTAATTCTAAATTCTGCCCACACAAGTTTTAACCTAACATTAAAAGGATGCCTTCACCTGTGGCTGGCTGCAAGAATCACTGCTTCTAAAGCCATTTGGAAATCCTACTCTGATATAAGCATATAAAGCTGATATAAGCATACACACACACACACACACACACACACACACACACACACACACACACACACACACACACACACACACACGTGTATATATATTAGAACTGCTCTATCTCTCAATTTAAACACCATATTCTCATTCTAAGGCCCTTCACTGGTCCAATTAAGTAATCCTACAAGTTAGCACTATTAAACCATAAGCACTACTTACTCTTATACTCTCTACGATTACCCTGTCCTCTATTGGTCCATCTTAAATTCAGTTTCCCTGTTACTCTAGCATGCCCAAAGGTCAGTCAATGGTTTCCTCTCCAGTCCAGCTGGTGAATCTGGGAATTTTGAGGCAATGTTACAACTGTCTCATGTACACGGACAACCCTCTCCTCCTCCAAACAGGTTCAAATATATGTGAGAGATGCAACTATTTAGCCAAACTGGAGGCTGAGCTCTCTCATCTCAAAACTGGTGTAACCAGTCAGGAGGAGAAGGTAACCTCACACAACACAATTCCAGTATCACATAGTCCCACCACATCAGCAAACCAAACACATAAATATACAAAAACATACTCGGAGGCTCTAAATAAAAATCTACCTAAGCAACAGAGACCTCCAAAGCAGACATCCAAGCAAACGCTACCTGAAAACAAAACACACACAACACATAACCCACAAAGTCAGTGTACCAAGCAGCCACAGCCCTTAAGGCTGAATAACACACCTGATACTCTTGTTATAGGTGACTCTATTGTCAAACACACTGACGTCCCGCTCACCAGGCTGAATAAAGAGAAGGTCACGGTGAGCTGCCTGTCGGGTGCTAGGATCCGACACATAACGCAAGCACTCAGGTCACTCCAAAGCAAATACAAATATGACTCAGTCATTGTACATGCTGGTGAGAATGACCTGAGATGTACTTCCCTGGACTACATGAAAAGAGACATAGAGGAGCTCTCTGATCATGTAGCCCAGGCTGGTATGACCCTGACCTTGAGCAGCATCTTACCCTCACCTAGAATGATGCCACAGTACAAAGACAAAATGATCTACTTTAACAATTGGCTAAAATTTTGGTGTCATTCAAAGGGGATCCAGTGTCTGTCAGCCTGGGATGACATGCTCGACAAGCCACGTTGCTTCGCTAGGGACGGCTTGCACCTGTCACCACTGGGCTTTCGGATATTGGCAAAGGCTCTTGCCACCCCGATAGTGCCTTTTTTAGGCAAGGCTCAAAAGTCAAACCCACCCCCATAGACAGCACAAGGAACAAGAAACTAAGGGTAATGCTGCTAAACGCCAGAAGTCTTAACCTCAAGATGCACGCACTCGAAGCTCTCCTCAGTATGGAGAACATCGATATCTGTGCAGTGACAGAAACCTGGTTCAAGGCTCCAGAGAGCACCCCAGCACTACCAGGCTATACCTCGTATCATGCTTTTCGGCCCCAAAACCCAGACCGAACCACAAAAGGAGGGGGAGTTTCCATATTTATCAAAGATATCCATACCTCCAGGTTAGTGGCATTGCACGAAGTATCGGAGACCATCCATGTGCAACTAACACTGGGCAAGACTGCTTTTCAGTTTATAGCATCCTACAGACCACCCTCTCAAAGTCAGGAATCCCATTCGGCTTTCCTGAAAACATTGGAGAACATGAAGATCTCTCCAAACACCATTATATTGGGTGACTTCAACTACCCAAACATTGACTGGGAGCACTACTCAAGCCCCAGCACCTTAGCCCAAAGATTCCTGGAAATTATAAACTCAAATGCTATGGAACAACTAGTCACCACTCCCACAAGAGGGGACAACATACTAGACCTGATCATTACCAACATGGGGACTCTATGCTCCACACCAGAAGTATATCCCTCATTGGTAAGATCAGACCATAAATTAATTTCACTGGATGTCCACATCCGACCCCACCCCAGCCCAGAAAACCACAGTGAAAAACTTCTCAAAGCGAACTTCTCACTTCTCAAAACCGAAGTGGAATCCTTCAAGGCCCCAGGGCCAGTGGAAACTACAGCCCAAACTGCAGAATCCTATATAAATGCATTCTACGGACATCTCCAGGAATGCATGGATCATGCTATCCCAAACAAAACCAAGACCCAATCATCCAAAGGCAGGCGTCCAGTCTGGTGGACCCCTGCCATAAATAAACTGTACAACAGAAGGAGGAAGCTACTACATGATAGAGCAAAATCCCTAATAGGGAAGGCATCTCTGATCAGTACTAGCAAAAAATTACGATCCCTCATAAAATCCTCCAAGGCCAGCTTCGAGAGAAAAATTGCACAGGACACCAAAGACAATCATAAGGCTTTTTTTCAGTTATGTTAGAAACCTGGGATGCAACTCCCAGACTTGTTCTGAGTTGATTCTAAACGACAAAAAATACACTGAACCCACAGACATCGCCAATATCCTGGCAGACAGGTTCAGTGCAAACTTCTCCACCCCCCCCCCAAAAGAGCAAGTATCTATCCTGGCAGAGGGCTGCCTCCCAAACATCTCAGATGCTCAGGTGAAGGCTGCCCTCTCCAAAGCAAAAAACACTGCTTCCATGGGACCAGATGGCATCCCAGGTTGCGTCCTACATGAACTACAAGAGGAACTAATCCCTCAAATAAAACAGCTATAGAATCTCAGCCTCACTACAGGATATGTGCCCACAGAATGGCGTACAGCAACAGTGGTCCCACTCCACAAAGGTGGAGCCTCTACAGACCCTGGAAACTATCGCCCCATAAGCCTGACTAGCTTAGTCTGCAAGGCTATGGAGAGGATCATCATGGAGCTCATAAACAAAGACATTGGGGACCTACAGACACTAGATCCTACCCAGTTCGGCTTTGTCAAGGGTAGATCCTGCCTTTTGAACCTGGTTGACTTCTTTGAAGCTTTCACCAAAGCCATAGATGAAGGGAAGGTAGTCCACACAGCCTATCTGGACCTTGCAAAGGCATTTGACACAATACCCCACTCGGGCATCATAGATAAGCTATCCAGCTTAAATATAAACCCCTATGTCACAAGATGGGTCGCAAACTGGCTCAAAGACAGAACCCACAGAGTGAGAGTTGCTGGAGCCATGTCAGACTCGAAACCGGTCACAAGTGGCGTCCCACAGGGTTCTGTCCTGGGACCACTCTTGTTCGGTATATATTTTTCCGAGGTACAGGCAAACGTGGGAGGACTATGGCTCACCAAGTTCGCAGATGACTGCAAACTGGGCGCCATAATCAACTCTCCAGTTGACACAAACATCCTTCAAAAAGGTCTCACAGAGACAGATAACTGGTGCCAGCACCATGGTTTAAAGCTAAATGCCAAAAATGTATAGTCATACCCTTTGGCAAAAACAACGTGCCCACAAATTACCACATAGGCGGAAACCCATTAAGTACAGAGAAAGTTATTAGGGACCTGGGGACCCAAGTTGATAGCAATCTCTCCTTTGAAAACCACATTGCCAAAGTGGTTAGAAAGACCTTCTACATAGCCCACCTCATCACGAAGGGTTTCACATCTAGATCAAGAGAGGTAATCGTGCCCTTTATTCATCCCTCATCAGGCCCATCATAGAATACAATGCCCCTTTTGGGATGTACCTAACCCGACACCTGCAGCAATTAGAAAGACCCCAAAAGTATCTCACCAAGAGGTTCAAGGGTCTCAAACAGATGCCATATGCTGCTCGATTAAAAAAACTCCAGCTCTACTCAGTTGCATACCGCCTACTTCGAGGCGATCTATGCCTGACATACAAAGCTATGTCAAATCCAGAATTAATGGACATGTTCCACCTCAGTAAATCTAAATCCCTTAGAGCCACACGCTTGAGGGACTTGAGCCTCAGCACAGAAATAAATAGAACTTGCTGGAGGGACAGGTTCATAACCCAGAGGCTCCCTTCGCTCTGCAATAGAATTCCAGTTCATGTGAGGCAGAGCACCTCACTGAATCTCTTCAAGAAGAATCTCGATAAGTGGTTGGGGGATCGTAGGTTTGTCCCAGGGATTACTCCCGTGTCACTATTAGACAGAGGCACAGTAAACTAAACCTTAAAAAGGGCACAGTATACTCAAATCAAGGGGTGGCGTAAGCCATACAGAATCGGGCTAGGCTTATAATTGCCCCAGGGCAGATAGTCTAGTATGAACCTATGAACCTATGAACCTACATATATATATATATATATATATATATATATATATATATATATATATATATATATATATATAGATTCACTTTAGAAACTCAAAATGCTGAAATATCGAAAATCAGTATTTCGCGCCTATAAAGTCGAATCCTGAAAAGAACAAAAACTCAGAAGTGTGAAATTCAAAACCTCTCATACCGGAGATTTTGAATTAGCGCTTCTGGTGTTTTGCTGTGGTTATGGATTCAGGTAAGTGTTTATGCGTTAAGGGTTTTGGGTAGGGACTGTGGTGTGTGTTAGTGTGTTTTGTTGCTGTGATGTATTTGGGCGAGGAGAATGTAGCTTGTGTGATGGTGTTTTGTGTGTTTTTGTATGTAGTGCGACCTCAGAGTTAGAATATTTAAGTAGGGGGGTGGGGGGTGCAGGGGGGCTTGCCCCCCTTTTTTTATGTAGAGCAGAGCTAGTGTTTGTGTGTGGGGATGAAGGTGGGTGTTTGTGTACAGCAGAAGCGCTAATTCAAAATCTCTGGTATGCGAGATTTTGAATTTCGCACTTCTGAGTGTTCATTCTTTTTAGGATTCCACTTTATGGGGTCAAAATACTGAATTTCGATATTTCAGTATTTTGAACTTCTAAAGTGAATCCATATATATATATATATATATATATATATATATATATATATATATATATATATATACACACATTGATTTTGCTCTGTTTTAGTGATATTTAACAATCCTGTACTGCTCCTAGGTTGTAGTTTTTAAGAGTATTCTGTAATAGCTGTGTTTGTATATATATATATATATATATATATATATATATATATATATATATATATATATATATATATATATATGTCATGGTTTCGTTACAAGGTTTCTTTACCTGTCTTTACTTCTATTTTGATTCAGTCTTTTTTATTTAGGTGTGACATCTTGGTCAATAGCTCTTTGTGTTTCTATCTGATTGCCCTGAGGGATTAACTTTAGAAATGCCTTTCATCCTGGTGGTATAAAAGAATTAAGTCTGTAAGTTTCTGTTCCTTTGTACCTTCACCTGTGGCTGGCTACAAGAATGACTGCTTCTAGAGCCATTTGGATATCCAAAGCTATATAAGTATATATTTTTGCTCTGTTTCAGTGATATCTAACAATCCTGTGCTGCTTGTAGGTTGTAGTTTTTAACAGTACTCTGCAATAGCTGTGCATGTGAACATAGCTCGGGGTTTAGTTCCAAGGTTTCTTTTCTTGTCTTTACTTCTATTCTGATTCAGTCTCCATTTCTTTCGTCCTGGTGGTATAAAAGAATTAAGTCTGTAAGTTTCTGCTCTTTTGTGCCTTGACCTGTGGCTGGCTACAAGAATTACTGCTTCTAAAGCCATTTGGAAATCCAAAGCTGATATAAGTATATAAAGCTGATATAAGTATATAGTTTTTGCCGTAACTGCTTCAGTGATATTTAACATTCCTGTTCTGCTCTTAGGTTGTAGATTTTAACAGTATTCTGAAATAACTGTGTTTGTGAACATATCTCAGGGTTAGTTCCAATATTTTTTTACTTGTCTTTACTTCTGTTTTGATTCAGTCTCCATTTTTATTTAGGTGTGAAATCTTAGTCAATATCCCTTTGCGTTTCTATCTCATTATCCTGAGGGATTAACTTTAGAAAAGCCTTTCATCCTGGTGGTATAAAGGAATTAATTCTGTAAGTGTCTGCTCTTTGGTACCTTCACCTGTGGCTGGCTACAGTGGTTATATTTGACAATCCTGTGCTGTTCTTAGGTTGTAGTTTGTAACAGTATTCTGAAATAGCTGTGTTTGTGAATGTCTCAAGGTTAAGTGCCAAGATTTCTTTACTTGTCTTTACTTCTGCTGATTCAGTCTCCATTTTTTTTTGTCCCAACCACCTGCTCAGTTGTTATAGTATTCTTAAAACCTGGTGGCTTTTGAGTTGCCTGCCTCTACTATAAATTTGATATTGGACAATCCTCCCAGTCCCATTGCATAAGCTCACCCTATTGTGTACAGTGAGACCATATGGGAAGACCCCCCATTAGTTTCTTAACCTTGAATTATCTTTTGCTTACTCCCTTCCTACTTAACTAAAAAAACTTTATTCAGCTGCTTTTACTGCATTTGTGCCCCTTAGTTTCTTAACCTTGAATTATCTTCTGTTTCCTCCCTTCCTCCTTAAATAAAACACTTTGCTCAGCTGCTTTTAATGTTTTGTGTCTCTTTCTACTTTATTACTTTATCTTGCTTGTTGTTAAAGTGTTTAATTACATTTATTCTGCTACAGTTATTACTGCTTGCTAGTAGCCTGGCTAAATTGTAATTGTTGCTCTAAGTGTCTTAGTTTTGGTTAAAGGATTTAGGCTTCAAGCCAGTTATTTCACATTAAAAAGGTTTGTGGTCTACACTCTTGGAGGAGAGGGTAGCCTCTGCCCTTCTGAGCTGGGAATTGCAGGGTGACAGCCTATTGTGCCCATTGTTCTAAGTGTTTTTGTTCTGGTTTAATTGCGTGGGTTCCAAACCAGTTATTTTACAGTAGGAAGATTTGTGGTCTAGACTCTTGTGGCAGGAGAGTATGGACTACACCCTTCTATGCTGGAAATTGCTGGTGAATACTTATTGTGCCTGTTATTCTAAGTGTCTGTATTCTGGTGTAAGCACTTGGGTTCCAAACCAGTTACTTTACATTAAGATGGTTTGTGGTCTAAACTCTTGTGGAAGGAGATGATAGCCTACACCCTTCTAGCTGGAAATTGATGGTTGAAGGCCCATTGTGTCTGTTATTCTGAAGTGTCTTAGCTCTGGCTTAAGCACTTGTGCACCAAAACCAGTTGTTTTACATTAGGAGGATTTGAGGTCCAGACTCTTGTGGTGGGAGAGTGTGGCCTACATCCTTCTATGCTGGGAATTCCTGGTGAACTGCTGCACTATTTAAACTGCTTTCTGCTGTTGTGACTGTGATTTTATGCAGTTTGAATTTCTAGTACTTCTGCATTTTATACCATAGGTTAGATTCAGACTCACTGAATCTAAACTGTTTCGTACCACTTGAGCACTAAAACCAGCTTTTCACTGACATACTGAAATATCTGAGGCATCTGCTCCTTCCAACTAACTATAAGTGACTTTTTGCTCTAATATTGCACTTTTAATTTGTATTTGCATTCCACTGTCTGTTTGAATTGTCTGAACTATTTTTGTCACATTTTACTCTATATTGTACTAGTTCAGCTATAGCACTGCCCACTTCCAAGTTTGCTGTTTCTGGGTCTGTTTTGTAACTTCTGAGCATCAACATCAAGCCACCTTTGTTGGTGAAGGCCCTTCTGCACCATTGTGTGAGGAGAGTGCTGTCTGGGTCCCATCTAATCGAGATTAATTGGAGTAGAGCTCAGAGAGAGAGAGCATTCTTATTGGCTAGGGTATTTTCTTATTTTATTTAAGCCCCACATTTGCACCTGTTTGAGTGTAGCACTCCATCGTGTACTGCTGCATAGCACTGGTTACCATTGGTGGTTATAGATGCAAACATTTTGTTTTGGTGGTTACATATGCAAATTTTGTTTGTTAAATTTTCCCTTAGCACTTTGCTTGTGGTCCTCCAGAGGTTTCTCGTGGCCCTGATCTACTGTCAGGTGGAACACTAAGCCTAGCCTCAGAGCTATTAACACACCTCTAGCCTGTTAGCCACTCCTAAGTGTGACCTCTTTTCCTGATCATATAAATTTGCCTATCACTATGGCTGGACAATTTTCCACAGTTTCTCTAGCCAGTTGGTCAACATGGCCTCCTGAGGCAATATAACAACTGCCTCATGCACCAACAACTGTTTACTCCTAGTACACACAAACAAAACATGTGAGAGATGCAACTATATTAAGAACCTTGAATCCACGCTCTCTCACACACCAGTCAGTGCATATGACAATGAGCAGGTTGCCAGCGTGCACATCTCACCTCCTACTCCATCCAAACCCACATCACACATACCTACATATGCAGAGGACCTCACCAGAAACATACCTAAATACCAGACACCTCCAAACACAAACACAAGCATGTTATACATAATACTTCCTCTGCAGAACACACAATAGCTCATGCACTAGTGTCTCACTGGTCAAACCCTTAAGGCAAAATAGAAAATCAAACATATTAGTCATAGGTGATTCCATCGTTGGACACACTGATGTCCCTCTCACCAGGATGGATAAGGAAAAGGTCATGGTCAGCTGTCTGTCAGGTGCCAGGATATGCCATATCACACTTGCACTCAAGTCTCTCAACAACAGGTACTGTTATGATTCCATCATAGACCATGTTGGTGTGAATGATTTGAGATGTACATCTCTGGACTATATGAAGAGAGACATGACTGAGCTGTCAGACTATGTGTCTCAGGCTGGTATGTCCCTATTTTTAAGCAGCATTTTACCTTCACCTAGGGTGATACCTCAATATAAACAAAAAATGATTGACTTCAATAATTTGCTTAGCTTCTGGTGTCATTCTAAGGGGATCCACTATTTGTCAGCCTGGGATGACATGATCAACAGACCTTAATGCTTTGCCAGAGATGGTCTTCATCTGTCACCCCTGCGATTTTGGCTACTGGCTAAGGCTCTTGCCATCGTTATATAGGCAGTGTCTCAAGGGCAAAATTCCCAGTGTAAAAACTCCATCTAAAAACAACCTCAAGGTTATGCTGCTAAACGCTAGGAGTCTCAACATGAAACTGCACTCACTGGAAGCTGTCCTCACCTTGGAAGATGGAGGTATTTCTGCAGTTACGGAGACCTGGTTCAAGGCTGTGGAGAATACCCCAGCCATACCAGGTTACACTTCCTTCCACACGTTCAGACCTCAAACTGAAGGCATGAAAACTAAAGAAAGCATTGTATCAATATTCATTAAAGATAAATACACATCCAGATTGGTTAAACAGTATGATTCCCTGGAGACACTTCGGGTGCAATTAACTGCTGGTAGGACACCTGTACAAGTCATTGCCAGCTAGAGGACTCCCTCCATGAATCAGGACACCCACTCTGCCTATTTGGATCTACTTGAGTCTATCAAGATACATCTGAACACCATAGTTTTTGGGTGACTTTAACTACCCATCCATTGACTGGGTAAATTACAAATGCTCAAACTCACTTGCCCAAAGGTTCCTAGACCTCATTAACTCCAATGTCCTGGACCAGCTAGTTGACACCCCTTAAGGGGTGTCAACATCCTGGACCTGGTGCTTACTAATGTGGCGGACCACTGTAGCACCTCCACTGTGAAGTCCTCCCTGGTGAGATCTGACCACAAATCGGTCTCATTCGAAGTAACTATCACTCCCCCCCTCACTTAACAGCAACTAAACTAAAAAAAATTCTCCAGAACAGATTATAACCTCTTATGGGATGCTATAAATAGCTTCACTGCACCTCCTCCCTCAGATGGAACTGGCAACTATGCTCAGCTGTACCAGATAGGACCAAAACAAGCTCCTCAAGGAAGAGCAAACCTGCCTGGTGGACAACTGCTGGACACAGTCCCTCCTCAGCTTAAACAGGCAAATAAGACTTCTTGTGAAGTCCTACAAACCAAACTACGAGTCCAAATTAGCTTCTTCAACAAAGGATAACCACAAGGCATTCTATAGTTACATCTGTAACATAAAAGGAAAGGCCCAGATTTGTGCAAAACTGGTAGTTAATGATACCACATATACTAAGCCTGTGGACATAGCTAACCTGTTATCCAACATGAATTAGCAGCACCATAGGGTACTCTTTTCAATCATAGTCTAATAACTGACTTTGCACCAGATGAATGGAAAACAGCCACCATTATTCCCTTGCACAAAGGTGGTGCTTCCACTGACCCTTGGAACTATAGACCTCTTAGCCTGACTAGCCTTATCTGCAAGGCCATGGAGCCAATCATCATGGACCTTATCAACAAAGATATAGGTAATCTCTAAACACTTGACCCTATTCAGTTTGGATTTGTCAAAGGGAGATCATGCCTGTTAAGCCTGGCAGACTTCTTTGAGCCAGTCACCAAGACCCTGGATGAAAGGAAATCTGTGCATAAAGCATATCTGGACTTAGCAAAGGCATTTGACACTAACCCCCACTTGGGCATCATTGGCAAGCTCACCCAACTAGGCAACAACCTTTATATTGTTAGATGGGTCACTAATTGGCTCACTGATAGAACTCATATAGTCAAAATAGGAGAATCCACTTCCAACAGCAGACATGTAACTGGTGGTGTTCTATAGGGATCAGTCCTGGGACCTCTACTGTTCAGAATCAATTTCTCTGAAGTTCAAGCAAAAACTAAAGTTTGCTGATGACTGCAAGCTGAGAGTGGTCATAGAATCTCCAAATGATGCCAACATCCTACAAGAAGGTCTTATACAAATGATTGTTGCCAAAGTCATGGCCTTAAACTCCATGCATATAAAAGTATTATCATTCCTTTCGGTAAAAGTGGTGTTCCTGCTAACTACCAGTGGTGAGAGACCTGGGCACACAGGTTGACAACAACCTTGCCTTTGACTGCCATGTCTCCACAGTAGTAAGAAGGAAATTCTGTATTGCTCATCTCATAAGTAAGGGCATTGCTTCCAGATTTTTGGTATGTACCTTTCCAAGTACCTGCAGCAACTGGAGAAATCACAAAGGTTCCTCACAAGGAAAATTCAAGGTCTTCAGCATCTGTCCTATGGGAATCATTTAAAATCACTGTTACTTTATTCTGTTTCATACAGACTATTCAAAGGTGATTTATGCCTGTATACAAGGCAATATTCGACCCTGCTTTATTAGAAATGCTGCATATCCATAAGTCAAATAGTACACTGGTGACTCACTATAAAGACCTTAACCTGGTATGTGACATTAATAAAACCTGCTGGAGGGACAGATTTGTCTCACAGAGGTTACCACACCTTTGGAATAGACTCACACTTCATGTGAAACAGAGCAACCCTTTGGCCCTCTTCAAATGCAGTCTGGTCAATTGGATGTGTAATCATAAATTCACCCTGGGGGTTCCACCTGTGTCCCATTGGACAGGGGTAAGAGGTGTTGATCATGGAAATAAAGGTAAGAACTTGGCTTAGCTTGTAAGGGACATAGAGCCATTAGTCTAGCAACTTTCTATGATCCTATGATAATCTACTGATTTATGTTTATATCTTATTATCAAATCCCACCCTTATGATTACAGTTTAATTAACATCTGCTTCTGCATTTAACAACTTTAGTATGCATTTTACATCTAGTAAGAATCCTGACAGTAATTGTACATGTCATAATCCATAGTAAGACAGAGCAGAGAACTTCTTACAGTCACACAAAAAGCCTTCTCTGATATTGAAACGTGGCTAGCAAACTCACAACTCATTCTCAACCCTAATAAAACTAAACTTATGATCTTTCATACATCTAAACCTACTAACCTCCCCGCTAACTTTTATATCACTGCCAATAATAATACTAGGATTTTCCCAGATTCCCAAACAAAACTATTAGGCATCATAATCAACAACAGACTACAATCTGACATACACAATCAAAAAGGTTCACAAGAAAATGGGAACAATGTATAGAAACAAAAAATTCTTAACAGACGCTGTAAGAATAGCCATAGCTAGAACCCACCTTCTATCCTCACTGTTATATGCATCCCCCATACTTACCAACCTCAAAAAGTCAGAACTAAGTAAATTAGAACCATGTTATAATAAGATTGCCAAATTTGCAACAGATTCCACACATTAAACCCATCACTGTCAATGCCTAAAAAAATCTTTCTTGGTTGGAACTACCTCATATTATGAACTATAACCAGTTAATAATGGCTCACAAAATAATGCACAATCCTGACAATGTACCTTCCCTAAAAAACTTCTACAACCCTACTCTAGCACTGGTACTCTTCGATCATCTAACAAAAGCTTACGCCAAGTAACCAAAGTATCCAATGCAACAGGCAACTCTCTTTACTCTAACTTTGTTGCTAAAAATTGGAATACCCTTCCACATAGTATTAGATCCATAAGCACTCTTAATCATTTTAAATTATCTCTCAAAAGACACTTATTTGAATCCTGGCTTTGTACATGTAACACTTCAGGTTATTTATTAACTTAATATTACTTATACAATTTGGCTGTACATACTAACTCTGTTAACATATCCCTGCTAACAACACTATTTCTCTATAAGCAGTTACATTCCCAGCTGCAACTCTCACCACAGAAGTATTACTAACTATGCACTACTTTGATTATCAATGCTTAATTTCCTAACTAATGTTATGCTCCTCCATATATATACATTCAACCATATATTTGTCTGTATTCAAGTCTTTAAAGTCTTGTTCTATTTGATACTATGTATATATTTTTGTTTTTACATTTTTATGCTGTAAATGTATTAACACTCATGTTTTTGTCAAATTTGTTTATGATTTCTATTGCTTGCTGTGATCATTTGTATGTAAGCTTAGACTGCAGCTTTTCTCCCCGGGTCTCCACTGAACAAATGTAAAATAAAATATATATATATATATATATATATATATATATATATATATATATATACAGATATATATATATAGATATATAGATATTTTTTGTGTGTGTATTCAAGTGCATGAGCATGCTTGTGTGCCCCACAATGGACTTTCTCCTTAACCTTCATCAATTTCTTGTACCCACTGAATGTCAAAATTGGCTTCAAATGTCCCATGCAATCTTGTATTAAATAAAGTAAGCAATATGAGAATGAATGAATGAATGAATGAATGAATGAATGAATGAATATTTAATCTGCCATTTATGTGGGAAATATTCTCTCATTTATATTTTCATGTTTTTGAGGTCAGTATGTAGAGAAACATTTGTTTTTAATACTGTATATTCAAGAACTTTCTGCCAGTGCCTTAATGGCAACAAGTTGAAACTGTTTTTGGTATGTGCTGGATGGAATTTCTTTTTACATTTGTAATTTAGATAATGTAAAAGCCATCTTTAAGAGTTACTTTAAAAATCACTGAAAATAGCATTTAATCTGATAATACTTTTTGCCAATCTGTAGAAATGCGTAGTTCAATATGAGGGTTAAGCAAAGTCTTTGCTTGCCACAAGTATTATAGCATAACACAGAAGCATTCCAAGAACAAAATGTGCAGAAGTCTTACATCTTTTACAACTTTGACAAACTTTTTATTATCAGTGTTCCAAAAAGAGTGTGGAAAAAGAAAGGGAAGGTAATAATTCTGATTGAATGAGGCAGTCAATAATATGGATGGATTACATAATCTGACAGAAGAGATGTACACTGCTACAGCACCATATTGTACAAATGCATCCATAAAGGGCACAAAAACATATTTTTTGAATTATACATGGGTGTAAAATGCTTAACACATTTCTGTTAAAAAACAGTGGTACATATTTAAAAGGTATAACATAATATTTTTCTGCCACTTTTTATATTATTTTAATATCAAATAGTAGCATCTGGATCTGCTGTTTCATTCTCAAAAAGGTTACCCTTTCTTTGGAATCATGTCCTTCCTGAGTCTGTTTTGTAGTGCTAAAAACCTCAAAGATGTAATATGCTGATAAGATGCAGGTTCCTAAATTTAAAACACAGCTTAGTTGCAATGATATACAATTCAGAGATCTGGCACATGGTTGGAATACAGTAATATCCACCTCAGATATATAATACACAGACGTGCTGAAAGATGAAAGATATAGTTTAAATAAATAGGATAGTGATAAAGCACTTAGATATATAACACATAAGTGGTATGGATTGATACACAGGTAAAACAATGTAGATGTGATACAGAAGGGAGCATGCACATGGGTTACAGTAGTACACAGCTCAGAAATGCAACATCCCAATAGTATGGAAAACTGCACAGTTTAAAGATTCAGTTTACAGATGGGATACAATGGTACACAGCTCAAAGATGCAATACACAGGTACGATGAAGTAGCTCTCAGCACAGAAACATAACATGCAGGTAATATCCAGAAGGACACAGCCCAAAGATGTAACACACAGACTGAATGCGTATGTATGCAACACAGAGCTGTAACTTGCACATAAGATACTGCAGCATGCTAGTCAGAGATGTAACATAATAGATTCAGATTTATGCAGCTCAGACATATAATGTACTCATGAAATGCAGTTTTATACAATTCACAGATATATGAGTGGGACACAGTGGTATCTACCTTGGAGATGTAACACATAGATGAGATACACTAATAAACATCTCAGAGATGTAATGCTCATATGAAATGCATTTGTACACAGCTGCCAGATGTGACACACACATCTCATTCTGCAATGATAACAGCAATCCCATGAGACTAAAAACAACTGTCTTCTCTATATATTGGAATCATCAGTGTTTTCAAATGTGCATGAAGCTTTGCATTGAGGGTTTTTTAGAAGTCACTGCACTTGCCTTCACATAGATTGCTCATTGACATAGAACCGTATGTTATGGTTTCTGTTAATATGGGGTTACTTTTGCAGACAGCCTGCTAAACAATGCATTCCAGAAATGAATATTTGATCAAATGTCAAGAATTACCTAGATACGCATTTGCAATTCTAATGAAACCTTCACCTGCTTTTGCAGCAATTGCTAATGTTTATCTTAGCCATGAGCCACATGTGATACTGATAATATATATTGACAATTCAGTTTTTAGTAGGGAAGCTCACTTTTAATCTTGCCATGATGGGCGACTTTTCTACAAATATAGAACTACAAAATACTTTGGAAAAAGCAGATGTTTACTACAGGATGATGTCACTAAGCATGAGATCAGGGATGTAGCTGATGATGATATAGAATCAGTATGTAGTATGCATAGCCTTAATGTGCTAACATTTAACTTAAAGTAACACTAGAAAATGGAATTCAAATGTAATACACTGCCACATTGTACATAATGCTAATGATATATAGTAATGGTCATCACAGCATTATAAACCTTTAACTATAGATATTACTGACATCATTGTTGATGTCAGATTATTTACTAGAAATTTAGCCTTGAAGTTGCTTTATGGTCAACAGGAGGGACAGTCATGCAATGGTTTTACAACTTTCAAGAAACCTTCTCTATACATACCTCAGCAGCATCCTTTACTGGATGCTTTTGAACAAGCGGTAGAGAAGGATTTATTCACATTATATAATGACGAGAATGTTAAACCGCATTTTTTTAATTTAACAACTAATGAGAAACAGGCCCTCGATAGCTTAAAAAACAATGATACTATTGCGATTAGACAAGCCGACAAAGGTGGTGCCATTGTCGTTATGGATAGTTCCTATTATTCTAAGAAGATGCTCACTATGCTTTCTGATAGTGAGACATATTTATCTTTACCTAATTATGGTCTCAATAATTTGATTAAAAGCGTACATGCTAGGTTATATGATTTGATGTTAACTGATGTCATTGATAGAGATTTGTATTCTTATTTTCTGATTGAAAATCCGTTGATTCCTTCTTTTAGGGGTCTACCCAAGATCCACAAGGACGCATTTGATCCACCTTTGCGACCAATTGTGTCCAGTCGTGGTTGGTTGACTGAACCCCTATCTATTTATCTTGACAAGATGTTTAAACCTGTTGTGTTTGGGATTAAACATATCCTGAAAGACACATCTAATTTTCTTGAGAATTTGGCCAAATTTAGTGACTCATCTTCTTTTTATGGAGATGATTTATTGGTTACACTTGATGTGAAATCTCTTTTCACGTCAATTCCGAATGACAAGGGCCTGGAATTTGTCAGAGCTATTTTAGTTCATAACAAGTTAACAACTAATATGATTGATAGATACATGTCACTTCTCGAGATTATCCTTGAGAACAATGTTCTTTGCTATCAAGAAAAGTACTTTTTACAAACGAAGGGAGTTGCAATGGGCACCCCATGTGCCAACGCCTATGCTAATTTGGTGTTGGCACATTGGGAAGACTCATTCGTCCTGAATGGTGATTTTGAACATATCAATAATTTGAAGTTTTACAATAGGTTTGTGGACGATGTGTTTCTCTTATGGGGAGGAACAGTCGAACAGTTATTGAGTTTTGTAACTTATCTCAATGCCACTACAGATTTTTTGAGCTTTGAATGTTCCTATGCAATAGATATGATTGATTTTCTTGATGTGAAAGTTATTAAGAGTTCACATGGTTTTGATACAGAACTCTTCAGGAAACCCTGCTGGAGGAACAACTTATTACATCGTGGGAGCATGCATCCCAAGCATGTACACAGAAATATTGTTAAGAACCAAACTAAGAGGGTATCCAAATTGACATCACAATCAACAGCATACAATAAACATAAAGTCAATTTAGCTAGGAATTTTATATCTAGGGGCTATGATAAGAACCATGTGTTTAAGGCTGTTTCTGAAGGTGATCGTTATAGATCTGCTGAGGGAGCTCCTCTAATCCATGGACTCCCCATTCACCCTGATCAACTTGGGACCACGAAGAAGGATAGCGTGAATAGAATTGTTATTCCATACACAAATAGGAACAATCATGTTTTAGATATTCTTAACAAACATTGGAATCTTTTAATGCTAGATGATAAGATCAGTTCCTTAGTTGATGTGAGACCGGGGGTGGCCTATAAGAATATGCTTTCACTTAATAGGTTACTTTGCTATGATAGGACGTATCCCAATGTTCAGAAGCCTCGTAAAACTGGCACATTTGCTTGTCAAACTTGCAATCAATGTAGGTATGTTTCCAACTTAGATAGCTATACACACCCCGTGACTAGGAGGACGTACACATTCAAACACTATGCTAATTGCAAATCTGTCAATTTAGTATATATAGCTGAGTGCCAACTTTGTGATACCTTTTACGTGGGTATGACGACAAGATCATTACGTGAACGCATTAGGGAACACGTTTATGCCATAGCAAAAGGTAATGTCATGAATGCCCTGGCCAAACACACAGTGGAGAAAGGTAATACACATAATTTTAAGTTCCAGGTTCTGGAATTAGTCAATACTAGTGGTAGATTAGGCAATGTCAAGAATAGAGTTGAAGAGAGGGAGGGGAAATGGATCCTGAAGTTACAAGCACATAAATTTGGGCTTAATGATAGAATCACCATTAAGCCGTTTTTAGCATCTAGACCCCTTAAACATTAAGTTCTATACCATGTTTTAATGTGATGTTCTGGCTGCATGTTTCTTTAAGGATTTTGTGATGTCATCTGATGTTAGTATTTAAGGTCAACTGCTTTTCTACTGCTTTTATGTCTGATGAAGCGTTGTTTATACAACGCGAAAGCGCTCACATTCTACTGCAGTTTGGTTGTCTTGTTTTTAACATTACACGTGATTGTTCGTCTAATTTGGAGCTTTATTTGGAGTTATATTGGGATCTGCTTCACAGTTCATGGTGCACTCATCCTTTTCTGTTCATACTATATTTAATAGACTCTACCTCACTAAGGGAAAACTTCAAAGCTCTCTTTTAGGACCTCCTTTTTTTAATCTTACATATATAATACTCCCACAACTAATTCTGTCTGTTCTGATAAGTTCAACGGTGATAAAAAATCTGTATTGACAGAGCTGTTAAGCTATATCTTTTCAAGTGGGGAAAACTAGTATATTGCTATTTAATCTTGAAAATATAATACATAGATGTGGTTATAAATGCATTCCTTTCCTTAATAAAATGGATGGCTTCTGTTTACAAGTGATAGAATATGAAATGATTTGGTGTCCTAATCAGTGGCAACCTTGATTTTAATGCACATGATAATTAGTATTTGATGCAGTAAAGGAATGCAAACATGGTACTCCCTTTTCCCTACTTTAGCCCAATCTGATTCATATTATTCAGAAATTACCACTGAATTTAACTTACAAAACTGTACCCTACACTAGAAAGAGTTTAAAGGAAACTAGCTTCATGTATGTTTTTTATGAAACACTCATTAAGTTCATAGAGATGCAAATGTTTGAATTTGTTTTTGACTACATGTTGACAAGCATGTAGGTTAGATAACTAGGTAAATTAGTTTAAAAGTTACCATTGTTTAGCCATAACTTGTAGCAAAACACAACGCATAAGAATACAATAAAGAAGTAAAATTAATGGTATCAGTTTTACTGCATGCAGTCAGAACTGCAATTTACTTTATGAAAGATATGTTATTGTTCCTCTGTGTTCAGGTTATGTTTTCTGGCACAAAATGCTTTAGGGGTTTGTGGAAATGAAAAAATGTTGGCAGTGGTCAAATGGACAAGAGAATGAAAATTCTAAAGCTTTAGGCCATAATGGAGAAGAATTTGCTTTCACAGTAGGGATTATATTGAAGGGCACTTAGGGATAGCAAAAATGTCAGAGAAAGCATGCATTGTTCTAGTTACTATAAAGAGAGAGAGAGAATAAATTGGCAAGGGTAGAACAGTGTCCTATGTACAGTAGTTTGTAAATAAACTTGGTAGTAAGCACTGAGAAGCAAAGTTTACTTGGAAGTCATCTAGTTTTAACAATAGTATTACGATGGTCTTCTTTAAATTGTAAATGAAGCATGAGTCAGAGTTTTTAGTATGGCTTGTAATTTGTAAATATTAGTGAAGCATTCATGGATATTTGTAAAGTACAATTCAGCAAAGCTATGAAGGCTCATTTACTTAGAGTAAGCCATAAGCCAGGCTTCATTTGTTATCATATAATGAATATGCAAACTGCCCCAACCATGAGCAGCAGCTTCCTTGAAGATTAGTGATTTACTATAAGGTAAGTGTGGGGTCTAATTGTACACAAAGAGTTATGTATAGATAGATATAGACTTGTACTGACTAACCATTTCCTCACTTTCATAGGTGAGAGATGACCTCTTCCACTTTACTAACTTAAAATGAAATTGTGTTAGACATCCATGATGCCCTTTTTCTTTTGTATTATTAGCTATCTCCACTTCCTAAGCATTAAGCTCATATATAAACAGGAATGATGGGATTTGACTCTGAGTTGCACAATGCCATTTGCATGTGTGTATATGTATATATATATATATATATATATATATATATATATATATATATATGTGTGTGTGTGTGTGTGTGTGTGTGTGTGTGTGTGTGTGTGTGTGTGTGTGTGTGTGTGTGTGTGTGTGTGTGTGTGTGTGTGTGTGTGTGTATGTGTATGTGTGTGTCAGTGTGTGTTATAGACTGTTGGTTGTCCATAGTCATAGTGTTAATAAAATGGCGGACAAGAGTGGAGTCAATAGTGATTAATGGGAATGTCTAGAAACAACAGGCTTGGTATAAGACAGAACTGATTGTGCTTTTTTTGCCCTGTAAACCTTGTTATGAGCAACTGAGTAGTGTCCAGACTTAACCTGCATTTGCTAAGATTTGAGAGCAGAGGTAGTAGTGCTTCTATATCACAATCCTTTGATGGCACTGTGAATTAACCTGCTGATGACAACATTATCATATATTACTGTGCAGATTGTGTTGGTTAGGCAGGTGAGGGCAGCCCCATGCATAAACCAGTATGGATTCCATGCTGTCCAATGAGTGCAGTTCCATAGGTTGTTAGGTGTTCCTTAATCTGCTGAAACAGCACATTTCATGAACTTCTGTGATGGAAGAAGTTGGAATGTGTCCTCAAGTAGGAAATACAGCTAGTTTTCCTTGATTTAAACACAGGAATGACGACAGTAAATTTCTGTAGTGAAAGAAAATGCAAGAAGAAGAAAAAGACTGAATGTATGTCTTAAACAGATACGAGGATATGCATTTCAAGCTTTTAAAACTTTGCAAAGAGGCTAGAAGCACCCAATTGTGATCTGAAAATGCTTTTAGCATTTTGTTAACGTCAGGTTTTGCAAGCAGGTGGAGGATGAAGGTTAAGACAGAAACCCGTATGGAGTAACGATTTTAGATACGGTATGGGATTATGTAGGACAGCAAGCAGAGAAGCTTACTAAAAGCTTGAATTATAGTTGATTGACCAGAAATCCTATGGTTTGAGCTACCATTTTGCAAAATTTATTTCATTCCAGAAAGTGTTTGGATTACTAAAATCAGAGATGTGACTTTGCTTAATCATGTGGAATTTATTTTTTATCTTCCTTGCAGAGGGAGGTTACTGTTTGCCTAACGATGTGTAAATTTGCCAGGTCATGACCTTAATTTATTGTTATTGCTTGGTTCTGAAGATGATACTATCATGCAAATGTGCATCTGACCTCCTTCCGACCTCTTATGAGGGAAAGCCCAGCTCTCTCCTTTTTAACTCCAGTTAAATATTTAAGAATAAACTATGTGTCTGTAATATGCTGCATGCAGTATCTCTGTTATGAGCAACTGTACAACTATGCATGTCAAACACAATACATTGACAGTGTCAATTCCTGCTACTCACAATAGCCAGCCTTTCAGCCACCTGTGCTACTGAGTTCAAGTGAAACAGCTTCATGATTAAGAAAAGGTGATTTCACAAGTTTAGTATCATAGCCTGCACTTTTTAGCAAGCTACCCTATTAATTACAAAGGAAAATGTCTTACCCTTCTGCAGCTGATTAAAATAATCCATCACACTGGCCTCTGCAGCAGAATATATACATCTGTTTCACCTCTCTGGTTTGTACTAATGGCATTTTCTGGCCACAAGTACAAAATCCCAGGTGAACATGTCACCTGCAGCTATACAGCTTCTAGTTGTTCTATCTAGCCCCCCCCCACCACCACCACCACCACCACCACCAACAGCAAAGAGTACACTGCTGCAGTGTTGTGCACATGTATTTACCTAGGTCTCCATTTTCCTTTGATTTGAATGAGAAATGCTGGAAAGTTTATACAGCAAATGGCTTGAATTCCTAATATACTAAACCACCAAAAACCCATCCCAGTTCAACATGATTCCCTGCATCAGCCTCTTTGCTTTGTAGAGTTACAAATGCTTTGTAGTCTGTTTCCAGAGATAAAAAATACTGCAAACTCTGTTTCTTCTATGGCACCCTTAAGAAATGTGACATTCCTGGTAAGGTGCCTTTACATTATTTTATGATGTTGTTCTCCTTTTCCGATTTGTTTCTTTAAATTCAGGTAGTGTGGTATTTTGTGGTGTGAGCACATTAAATTGTTTGGTCAGCCTCTCTCCCTGTCCTGAAGAACTACAAGATATAACTTAACTTTTTATGTGTGATAAAAATGTTTTCAATGAATTCATGCTGACTCTCTTATTTTTATCACTGTAAATCATCTAAGACTGAGCTGAAGGTAATGGAACATTTTATATGATCAAAAGAGGAGTTTGTTAATTTTTTTTAATTTTTTTCTGATCAATGTGGAATTTAAATAATAATGTCTGGTATATCTCTTTATCAAGGTATTTAAATTTAGAGGATATTTTAATTTTGTTTTTTATATTCTGCAGTGATGACCCAGTCTTTAGTAGTTACTTAAAGCTGTGAGTTAGTTGCAGATGTCATGACTATAGTTTTTAAAACCTTGATTATGAGGTCATTATTAGTAACTGAGTCAGAGCGTGTTTTATGCAATCTTCAGTATTTTTTAATTGGTGATGGGGAAGCTTTGGATTAGTAGGGGGCAATGTTATCATGAGAATTATGTTCAAATTGCCAGTTATAACCAATTTGTTATTGTGTGCAGAAATGGATTAAAAATTCAGATCAATACTTACCGTTCCACAAGGCTGTAGAACCACAAAGTTGTAATATGGAGTACAGGGTTGGGGTTGCTGCCTGCAAAATATATCTTTCAATCTAAACATACTACTTTATACTGTCAGATCTGCACTGACCTAGCTAAACAAGTTGTGCTCAATGTGCTGATCTTTAATTCAGTTGTATATTATGATTGTTTGGATTCCTTAAAAAATCAGAATATCACTATTCCTAAAATTATGGGACATCTTTTGTGCCACTGGCTAGCTCCTTCATATGAGCAGTATGACTTCCATCCAAAGCACAGCACCGTGACTACTCTTTCCTGTCTCACTAAATACCATTTGTAAACCCATGGATCAGTGATCAATGTGTGCCATCTTCATTGACCTTACAAAGTACCTCATCCACTCCCTCATGCCAAGGCTGCCAAAATACAGACATGCAACCAACCTGCATTGACTGATTTTCCTACTATTTTCAATAATTGACATTTAGAGTTGAAACTGAGTCCACCTGCTGCACCCAAGCCCCTATTCATTTTAAAGTACCTTAATCAGTACAAAGATACTTTTAATTTAGATATATAACTCCCTCACCAGCTTGATATCAAAGCTGTAGCATTTAATGTAATTCATTGACTTTGTATTATCTGATTAGACCACTCAGTTCAGTAATTGTTTAATCCTGAATGCAGATCTCACTACTGCACTTATTTAGTTCCATACCACAGAGCTAAATTTGGATTTTCCTAAACTAAAACTCATATTGTTCACTATCCATGCCAGACTTAATCAATTTGCTTCTGGCTGGAATTTCACATTCTTTTTAATTTGCAAACTGAAACTGTTGAACAGTTTAAATAACAAGACCTTTGACTGGTTCTTTAACTTTTTTAACTGCTTCAAACGCCCGCAAGCCAGGTTGCCAACCAGATTAAGGAGATACCTACTCTATCTTACACCTCCTTGCATTTTAATCAAGACTGGATGTACAGAAGGGAGTCTTCGTCAGTAGAATGAACCTTCCCCTCAGCCACCCTGCATAGCTCACTTCAATCCTCATCAGCTGGCACTAGCAATCCTTTTTAATTTCCTTTAACACCTCACTTCATCTCAATACTAAGACATCCACCTACACTCTGTTCCACTATACTACTTCTCTGCTTCCTCTTACACTCTTAATCTTCCTCTCACACTCTTAATCTTCCCCTGCTATCTCCTCTTGGACTTCTGCACCCACCTAATCCACATCTCACCAAACACTGCTTTATATCTCTCTCTGTTTAAATTGACTTTGTTATGTCTTACTAGCTTATTACTATATTATTACTGTGTTTGTTACTATTTGTACTAAATTTTAGTAAGTCCCATCCAATATGTATCCAATGCTCCTATGCATATATAATCACATACTCCATGTATATCCACTGTCTCTCATATAACTATGTTATTTATATTTTATGTTCTGGCATTTTGCTGACATTGTTCACTTGCAATTAAATTAACATTGTTCTTATTAACTCTGTAATTAATGTATCTTTGTGTGAAGCTTTTCTCCCCCACCTTCTGCTGAAAAAGGACCTGCGTCCAGTCAGATTTTCCCAGTAAACAAATGTAAATAAATAAATAAAAGAAATAAGAAAAAGCTGTCTGTATTCTCGCCAACAGGTTTCTTACAAACTGCCATTGACTGAAATCACTATTTAGTTAGTTCCACTGCCACAGAGAGATAAAGCCCAGAATATGACCCAGGCAACATTGGTTCAGTTAGTGTCTTGAGTGTTTGTAACAACTAACATGAGAAGAATGGGAGTATCCATCTTGGAGAATAGGACCATAGTTGGTTTCCTATCTGGACTAGACAACTGTGCCTGCACTGGTCATAATTCTGTCCTCCTATACCAGCATGAGTGGTTGATCCCATGCATCACTCACCATTAGCAGGCAATCACAGAAGTTGCAACCATGAGAAGGTGGGGAGTTAGGTACTCCATCTCAGATACCATAGACTGACCCACTACCCAAACTCTGAGTCTCACCTTTGAGAAGTTGAGCTGATTAGGTTATCACCCTAGGCGAAATAGAGTGGACCATAGGGCTCTGATGAAGTTTCTGGTTTGTAGAAACAAAAGCAATAAATCCGTGTTTAAATTAAACAATTGTATTTTAACCTGAAAGTAGTTTTAATATTTATTTATCGGGAACCCTCTATTGCCACTGGTACAGTCCACTGAAGTGGTTTGGTTATGTAGTTAAAAATGTCATTCAAGGTCAGCCCTGTTACCTGCATAACAGAAAAAAAAACAAAAATAAAATAAAAACATTGCATTGTACAAACTTTGTTAAAATGACCTATCATATCAATAGGGAAAAGAAACATTTTGAGTAAGGACTATACCATTCTGGATTAACACTACCAGTATATCAGAACTAGTGATTCTTTTAAACAACTACTGGGTTTATACTGTGATGCAAGATTATACCAGTTATTAGGGCTCTGAAAACATAAATTACATGACCCACTTACATCCCAAATAGTTGCAACTGATTGATTAGTTTGTTTACACTAATAATTCATAAAACAGACATGAAACTTACAGAACTACATTATTGTGTTTTTATGGCAGAATGTGATACAGAGATTGAGTGCAGGAATTTATAGCATAGGCAACAGACAATAATAAAGAGTTGTGATATTTGTCTAAGAATCATAACTCATAAAACATCATTCATTAGATCTCAGTAGACAGTTAAGGATAAAAAAGGCACAGCACAGATTTGCAGAGATATAATGAAATGTTTAATGGCTCGGATTTGTAGCACACAAAGCTGTGATGAAGTGACTCACAGTACAGAGAAGTAACTGCTAGATTTGATATAGTGGTGTTGAAGGCACATATATACACTGACAGTTATACTTCAGGTTCTCACAGTAAAATAATATTCCTTTTGTCTTTCAAGCAGCGCAGTGGTGCAAGGATATATGTCATAAGAAGAGATGTTTCAGAGTATTTCACTTCATGATTATGTAAAATAACGTACTGATTTGTAAGGGAGTAAGGTAGGAGATCGACACAACATGCAAGTGATACAGATATTCATAAACTGTATCTGTATATTTACTATTGCATGGTTCAGTGTTATAGATAAGCATGGAAAAGGTACTTAAAGGGCAAAAGGTTCATTGTTCCAGCTGCAGTCTGCATGTCAGCTGGGGAAAAAAAATCTCTGCAGGACCCAGCACGGGAGTCTATATATAAATATTCTGTGACAGTATCAAAGCATGCAGACAGCAAGAGTTGACAATCAGAACCTGTATCCTTAAATTTCTTTTAATGTTACATAGAATTAAAGCTTAACCCTAATCTAGAGAAAACCACCAAAACCACAATAGAAATGTTTGAGTCCAAGATGTTGAAAATGAACAAAAACAAAAGAAATCATAATTCTAAACTGATTTCTTAAAACAGCACATAGTTAAGTGCTCTTATTAATTTTGTCTTGGAAACATGAGTTCTTGTTTTTTTGCCAGTTCTAGACAGAAAATCGGAGCACTGAGTGCATTATGTTTTTTGATCCCTTCGGCTAAGACACAGTCGGTGTCTTGAGTTAACCTCAGGTCTCAGTAATATGCAAGAATAATATCTTCTAACCATCTGGAACTCAAGGGGGTGAAAAACAAACTTCATAGTCAAGACATAGTCGCTGAGAAAGATGAACAATGTACTGATGAAGACTGATATCATTTTACATCACACATATTTAAAGCATCTTACAGAAAGCATGGCTTTTGTAGAAGTAGTAGATGAAGAACTGAATTTGTCTTCTTAACACTTCTTTTGATAGTCTTGGAGAGAGATTATCCAAACATCAATTTCTTTGGTATCCTGGTTTTCCTCGCTCAGGCATTCATTCCATGTTGCACAATTTCTTAAAATACATTCATCTGATAACTAGATAAGGCCTCTTTTCAGGGGCATTCATGAAGCACTGTGTTTGTTATTAACTGACTTGTTCATAGTCGCACAGTAAACATAGACACAGGGAATTAAACCTGAGACTATATAATTATGCTGATTAGTAACTCAAAGCTTTAAACCTCTGTGTTAAACTTCCCTACAGCTTACTCGTAATCACACAGTATACAAATAGAGATGGAAAGAATCAAACTCAGGACTACAGAATAAAGCTTATTTGGAATAAATAGCTTTAATGCTCTGTGTTAAAATTCGATACAGCTACAGAACTGTCTGCACTGTAATGACTAATAATATATGCACATTGAATCTATCGTAGAAGTCAGCTGCTGGCCATCTGATGGGCAGGTCTTACTGTGACCATATCACCACAGCTTTGCGATTATTTGCTAGAATGGCCTTACCTGCCAAATCATTTTCACTTTCTTTTTTACACTGGTTTTCTAATTTCAAGGTGTCTGTGATTTTTGGCTAGCATATTTTTCAGTTTTCCTTCCCAGCTCGCTCCATTAATCTTTTATGTTCTATTGAAAATTAACACTTGATAGTCCTACGACTTACACTCTGTAGATGCAAGAGTCCATCAATGTTTATACCATTTGAAATGCTGATTTTTTTAAAGTGTTCTAACTTGTTTTAGTACTTACTTTAGGTACCACATTACGTGGTGCCTTCTGTGCCATGCTGGATTTTGCTCGCAGTCATTCCAGTTATACGTGGTCCTGTTTTAAATAAAACATTTTAAAGTACTATTTTTATCTTCTGTGACATTACTAAAAGTTCAGTGAACTTTACTGTCTGTGATGTCAACATAGGGATAACACGGGGTGCATCTGTAAAGATTAATGGATGCAGCATAGAGCATTTGTGGGCCCTGTCCACTAAACCCTGTGGCTGCACCCCCACTCTCTCCATATGGTAAAACCACTGAAGGATACAGTAAATTTATGTGGCCATATGCTTAGTAAAAACTCAAAGCATTTTATGAAGAAAGTGCCTACATGATAGTGATATGATCACGTACAACATGCACCGTGGCACTTATGTTACAAAGAGACGTGATGTGTACATTAAAAATGATGGAACACTTTAACACCTCTTGATACTAATGAGGTTAACCTATTTGCCTTTCTTTCCTTATTTGATACTGCTAATTTACTTGTTTTATTTTCTGAAGTGCGTTGGTTTCTAGTTCCTGCTAATTGAATTGTAATGGCAGGTAAGGCTTTTGTGACAGGAGTCCTTACAAATAACTAAATTTTTCTGCAAACATTATTATGCTTATTGAGTCAGAAATTTTCTGAACTGTACATACTAGCGAATAAAAACAGTTGGATCACTTGATCCCTGCTGGCACATTTTGCTTAACAGTTTCAGTTTTAGAATGTATAATGAAGTGTACAAGGGAGGAGGTAAAAAAAGATACCTCTGGTTGATACAGAGCAGCAAGCCTGAAAGTATCCATAAGAAGGATAAGAACTTGTAACAGGTAGAAGGTGACAGATGTGCAATCAGTCTGCATGAGATGATGAATAAGTAATTATGTCTTGGAAATTTTAAGCATGTAAGGTGGCAAAAGGCTACAACCTAAACAGAATGAGTGCTACATCTTGTGAAATGTCACCTTTACAAAAAAGTGCTGGCTACAGGCTAAGAAAAACAGACTTGAAAAACAAATGCCTTTTCCAGCTTTGTAGTATTAGTGGAGTGATTTGTCATTCAGGTGTCTGCAAAATGGAAATCTTTGCAATGTTTCCCTTTTTACACTACAGATGCCTCTTGACTTAATAAACTGTAATATACTGCTATTTCTCAGGGCTCTGTGGTACAAAGCGATAACACTTTGGCTTGGCTGTGACCCATGTAACCAAGGTTCAGCTAGTGGCTTTGGTGCCAGAATAGCCATATGTCTGGAGTGGAATTACGAGGCATAATCCTGCTCACCTGCTGTGCGTGTTTTGGGGAGCTGGTTTATTACAACTATCATCGGAACTCAAAGTCATCGACAGAACCACAGCCAGCTCATTTAGTGGGATGAGGAATTAAAAGAAATATGTCACTGCAGAGGTGAGGTACACTTGACAGTCTGAGAGGTTGAACTAATTCTCTATAGCACCCTGCAATACACAAAAAGCTGTCCTTTGCATGACAGCCTTGTACTTCTACTCTCCTCTGTAGCCATGTCCAGATGTCCATTTCATTGACATTTATTGGATGCATTAAGATTTTACCAGCTGTCAAAAACTTGGTCAGCAGGCACCAAAAGGCCATGCCCTTTTTCAGGTCACTATGAGGCTTAGAAAGGTGCTGCGGTAGCGTTGTAGCCTCACAGCAAGACGTTGTCATGTTCGATTCTCAGCTAGAGTGTCTTCTGCGTGGAGGCATGCGTGAATGGGCATGCCTTCATTGAAGGTTGTGCATCAAGGCTGGTAACTCGGCACGTAAAAATCCACTACCAAATATTAGTGAACCGGAGTTCCGCTGTGATGACCCCTAACCAGGATAAGCCGAAAGACACAACATGAGGCTTAGAAAGGATTTCATTTAATTTGGGAAGAGTATGAGGTATAGGGGCTTAAGCTAACCAGCAGAATCCTTTGCAAATTACACTATTGTTATATCAGTATAGTTCAACTAGAGTATCATGTATTGACTAGCTAACATCTTTTTTTTTTATGCCAGTGTTTGTTATTATAATTGTTGTCTTTAGCCTTACCTCTCAACTGTCTGGATTTTTGCCTCATATTTTTCGTATGCACCTCATAAAATTTGGTTTTCTGGCAAATGGCTGGCAAATCATTAAGGACTGTAGTCAGAAAATAATGACAGACATTTCAGTTTCAGACTTCATACCCTTCAGAAAATCTATGTTAATTTAAAACCTGTTATATTGCCAACTTTATAAGTTTGTAAGAGTAATATTTAAAAATTGTCCCTATTTTGGACCTTTGTCCACCAATTATTTATGGCTTTGTCCAGCTTTCCTGCTCTAAGAGGTCAAGAGGTCTGTCTTTAGCCTATAGTTAACTTAGTATTAATTCATAATCTTGTTATCTTAATTCCTTTCATTTACTGTTCTAATGCCCTTATTCCTATGCTCTGTTGTTTTGTATTACATTTAATTGTTGTTTATCTTCACTTTTAGGTTTATTTTTGTACAGTGCTTGGTTACAAGCATGATAATAAAGTTAGGATGAAGTTATTTATTGCCTGGCCATTGTATAATAGATTAAACACCACTGTTTTTATGTTTTATCAGATTTGATCCTTTGTACTTTGTACCCCATTCCATTGCTCTGCAGCTGCCCTGTTCCTGCAATCTATTTTTTGCCGTTTCCTTTCAGCCAAAAGGCTCCATACAGCTCCCCTCCACTAGTGTACACAGACAGACAGACACATAATTATATTTTCATTCATCAGTAGTACCATTTATCATGCTACCCTTCATCAGCTCAAAAGATCAATTATCTTCATCACTGAAAAACAAAAAAAAAGTCAAAATAAACACTTCTACATGAGGCAAACCCTCTCTACAAAGTCACTCCCTGCTATATTAAATATACCAACCGCAAGACTACATAACAGCGGGGGAAAGAAACATATTCTTCCCCCACTGTTTTATTATCTTAGAAATAAAAAAACAACATTAAAACATTCATTCAGCTATCAACAAAACTTGAATTTGGTCAAAATGTCTTTTTTTTTTTGGTGATGCAGCCATTAGACAAATATAACTGGGCCAACGCATACCACACATTAGAGTTTTCTCTCTAGATAGATATAATGAATACCCGTTTATTTATTTCTGCTGTCATAAGCTGTAATGGGAGGGGAAGATTATTCTTTGTTACATCTGTCTTCTTTATTATTTTAAAAGCTGAATTATTTAACCTCCTCTATTTTAATTGTAAATTATCCCTATGCCATTGCTTTAAGTGTCTGAACAAGTCTATTTTTTATTAAAAAATTCACCAAGTGAGTCCAGTTTTGACTGAAAGAAATTGTGAAAGAAGGACTTGCAATCCAAAACTTGGCATAGTTTTTATTGGGAAAGCTTCACACCATGACATCACAGGGGCCTCTGCCCTTTGCATTCCAGACTTTATTCCTGAGTTTTCTGAGTCTTAAATGGAAGAGGACTTTCCCGTTGTAGAAATATCTCAGCAATGATATGTTTCAACCACCTGTAAGAATAAACAACAACTTTAAACAGTTGATGTGACAATGAACTGCCTATTCCTATTTGGGCTACATATGCCCTTCGTCAGGTTCAATCACAAACATTTTTTGTTTTGCCGCTCTTTTTTAACCATAGATGTACAGATGATTTAGTGAGCAAATCCAGAGCAGTGATGTGTTTTCAAGGAAAGAGGCTGTAGGGTTGTATTTATGATATCCATCACTGACTCAAGGAATGAGATCTCAATCCTAGGAGTACAAAGGAGGTTAGTTTTTTTTTTCTGCTTAAACCTCTGCATAGGACCTTTTCATAAGATATACCAGAGTAAACCCATTTATTGATTTACAGCTTCTCAGGTTATCTACAACAATTTACAATAACTATTACACAAACCATGCATACATACAAATATTTCAGGCATGGGCAATAATGCCCTTCTAACTTGGAAATATACCAAACAGTCATTCCCATAATAAGTATCCAAGTTGTTCTTACAGATATCTAAACTAATGTTTGCTTTCACATAATTTGGAAGTCTATTATAGGTGTCAGCCAGTTGCTACAACCTTCATTCCTATATAACCTTCTACACTGGTTGTCTGATGATCCTCTATTGAATTTTGATAACCTCAGATATTGACAGAGATAGCTGTTTCTAAATGTCATATATACTTGAATAAAGTCTCCTCTTAAAGACCGTGTGCAGACATTTTTCCACATACCTGAAGTATTTCTCTTTCTGCTTCAGATGACCGGATGGCTTTCCACTCTGTAACTCCAGTTTACTAGATATTCTGTTTTTTTTTTCATTTTACTTGTTATTTTCTGCTCACAAACTTTAGCTCTCTCCACAGATTCAGAAGTGCAGTACTTCCTGTCTTTATATATTTGTGCTTGTTACTTTGATGATGTGAAGTTGGTCTTCCCTTCACTTCCTATATTAGTTGGCTGAGTATCTTTCCTCTAGTAACATAAAAGGAATCCATAATGCATGGTAGTTTGAAGACTTTGATTAACCAACAGCATGTTGAAAAGTAGACCTTAAATTCAAGTAAGACTGCCCCAATCAATCTCTCCTCTCTCTCTCATCCTTTCTTCCTATTCCTGACTAGGTAATGGGTACTGCATACCCCCAGCATGGTATCAGCACATTAGCAAGGAAGCAGAACTTCCTGCAGAGTAACCAGTGAGGGCAGAGACTATTATGGCTATAGAGGACTATTTTTTTTGGAAAAGATCTTTCTTATAAAGAAAAGTGAGAATACAACCTTAAATAACAAACTGCTGAGGAAATGCATTTTGAGAACAGATAGCCTGCTTTTAATTTTGTTAGTTAGCACATGATATATGAGACACCATAGATGTTTGGATGTTTTAATCTATCATAGTAACTTAAACTTTCACATCTTTGCATGCCCCTGGTATATTTCTGCTGTTCTAATTCTGATTTACTCATGGTAGCTTTTTTATAAGGTTTCCATATCATTATTATTTCACACTAATCTGGGTTTATGTAATTTACAACAAACAAACAATCATTTCTGATTTCCTAGACTTTATTAATCATTTTATGCAGCCTATAGTTTTATAACTGTCCTTAACCAATTGGTTGAGATAATCCAAAAAGACAAAGCTGAATCTACCCATTTATGTAGCTCCTTAAATGAATCTGCAGTTTCAATCACTGTGCACTGTATTACATATTCATCTTTTAAACTATGATTCCTAAACCTCATATGCCTATTTTCTGATGTACTTATCACCATATTATTCTGCTGTGCCAAACTACTCAATTTAGTTCACATGTAAATATCAGGCTTTTTGCCCTTTTGGACCATTTTAAGCCTAGCCAATTTCTCCTTAGTGAGAATCAAACCCTGTACTTCTTGTCTATGAGATAAACACTTTAACCATTATGCCTCCTCCAACCCTTTGCAGACATGTCCTAACTGTCATAGGCACCAGAAGCTGTTAAAGATGGGGGGGTGGAGGGTGACAGGGGCACTTAGTGAATTAAAAATGAAATTGTTTTATAACTATTTGCTACCACAACATAGGTTCACTTGGAGGACATTTTAAGCTTAGCCAATTTGCTTTTGGTGCTTGAATTAACATTTTCTGATTGGTCTTAGCTATCCCCATGGCTGATAATTGTATATTAGCCCTAGTAAGAACAACTGTGATCATACCATAGATAATTTGAGGGGGCCATGTAACGGATGCAGCATTTAGGAACTGCCACTATCCATTAGTGGCATGAGGGGAAATCCTGGAGTACATTTTCTTTTACCCATCCTTAGATCCAAGTTGCATTTGAATATGGATGGATGAGCTTTGCTTTATTTTTATGGATAGTCTGTTCTGGAACAGTGGTAGCCTCTGTGATATATATCCATCTCTCCACAACATTCAGTTTAGATACCTGGACTATGTATTTCTTATGCCATTTGACTTTCTGATGTTCAGTAGGTCCATCTGTATTATGTCAGAGGATGCTTTGTATGCCAGGCATGTCACCTCTAAGCACTCTGTAGGATACTGAGTATAGTAATAAATCTTTGAGGTGGTCCATGCAAGACCTATTGATTAGGACTTGTATCCTTTTAGTAAGGTATCTCTGAAGGTATTCCAATTGTTGCATGGGGCTGGACAGATACATGCCAAAGTGGGCATTATACAAAATGATTGACATAATGAGAGCTTTGTAAAGGGGGACAACATCATCTCTAGATCTAGTCACAATCAATTTGTTTATAAGCTGTGCAATGCAGAAAGGCTTTCTTATGACTCTGGGCACATGCTGGGCAAAAGTTATGTCACTGTACACACAAATTCCCAAATGCCAAACAATTGGATCAGTTCTCAGAGGGCATTGTCATGATTTTGACTCCAGTTATTATTTGGGACAAACCTTCCTGCATGATGGTTAAGTCATTTGGGGATTCAATAACTTCTCCTAGCTTGCATTCATCTCAAACTTAGCTGGCCAAAGCTCTTTGGTATTTCCTTTTACTTTTGAGATGTATATGCCAAACAGAAAAAGTCTCAGCACCGAACCCTGGGGGACTCCACTGGTGACTGGTCTCTTCCCCTGTTTTGATCTCCTGCATCCTGTGAGCAAGTTGGAAATCCAGCTAGTGATGCAAGTGTTTGCTCCTACATTATTCATCTTTTGTTACTACAACTGAGTAGGGCATTATGTCAAAAGGCTTGGCCATGTCATGGTAACATGGTGTGAACTGTTTTACCTTCATCCATTGCTTTGATAACTAGAGTAAAGCTTAAAATTTGCCCATGATTTTGAGCCTTTCACACTTTCCTCTGGGCTGTTTTCAAGCACATTTTTAGGGCCATGCATACATGTATGCATTCCTTGACTCACCTTCCTGACTGTATTAAATTATATTCCTTGTATAATACAACACACTTGTTAGACTTAAGTTAGAGTGCATTTTAAATTTATTGTTTAAACATTTTTTAAGTAGGCAATGAAACAAAAATGCATTAACCAATAATGACAAAACTGCCCTATTCAGAATATTTCCATCATAAAGGTCTACTTCCACACACAACTGCATTTTACATTTATTGTTTGAACATTTTTTCCAGAAGGCAATAAAGCAAAATGCATGCTCCAATAATGACAAAACTGCCCTATTCAGAACATTTCCATGATAACAGTCTACTTCTACACACAATATATAAATACAGAATCACAGTAGAGTGTAAGCTCTAGGCATGTTGCATAGCTTCTTGAACTTATTTTCAATGGGGGGGGGGGGCAAAAGGCCAAAAACCAGGGACACATTTTAAACATTGCGTGTATAATTTTGGAAAGTTGCTTGCATAAAATGTTGTTACCACCATGCATTTCACTGCCAAGTCTTGAACCCAGAACCTTGTGCACTACAGTCAGAGCAAAATATCACTAAGCTAAACCAGCAGTTTCTTGAAAGACAAGAAGACAATCTTAAATGGCTATCATATCATTTGGTGAATTCAGTTCTCACTTCTCACCATAGCTCTCAACCTCTTAACACAAAAATACAGAACAAAGCCAATAATGGGGGAATACAGCCCCAAAATAGGGACACATTTCAAATACTGATTTTATAACCTTAGAAAATTGCTAGAATAAAAGGTTTAGGGACACATTTCAAATACTGATTTTATAACCTTAGGAAATTGCTAGAATAAAAGGTTTTGCTTTTCCAGTCCAGACGAACAGAACAAAAATGCAACAATGTGAGGCTTGAATTCAGAAGTGATGGTGGTTAGGGACTTTAGGCTCTTTTTACCTGTACCCAAGGTACAGGGTTTGAGCCTAAGTCCTTTAGCCACCAGATGTATCCTGCTGGGGGCATTTTCACACACACACAGACACACATACCAGTGTACTCACTCCATCCTCAGGTAGCATTCAGCTTCTGTCCATTCCAGCACCCACTCTGCAATTAAATCCTGTCCAGATGCTAACCCGCTCGCTCACAAAACAACATTAATTTCTGTAGGCAGTAGTTTGAATACATCTGTGTTCCCGCTCGCAAAACAACTGGAAATACGTGCGCTGACATCATTGCGGCAGTTGGAGCACAGAAAACGAAAGGGCAGAGTTATGGATGATCTGAAAAGTGGGGGGGGCTCCTCTCCCCCTGTGCTCTATGGTTCCGGTGCCCATGCCAACTATAACAGATGTGATCAGTGTTCCCATTTTTGAGTCATCTACATATAATTCATATAAAACCTTAGATGAAAAAGATAGCTTGGAAAGATGCAAACTAAGCATGTATTGGCCCAAGACATAGCTGTCTGGAACCCCCCCCTGACTGTACCCTACAATTTCACCCATATAATTGCCATGTCCTATATGTAAGTCATATAGCTGTCCATCTTATTAAAATTAGAGTAATACCTAATTGTTCTAATTGACTGACCAGTATTTTATGCATAACCCTATCAAAAGCTGAAGTTAGGTCTATATACATTACATCACAGAACAATTTTCCATTTATAGCTGCTATTATATTATTATAGAATATCATGTTACAGGTTCTATAGATCTATTTACAAAATATACATGCTGGTATATGGTTTCATGGCCCAAACTTTCCAATTCTGATCATAATTTGTCCAAAATAACATTTTCCACTATTCTTTCCACAAAGAAGTAAATGTGTGAGTCTACATGACACTGATGGGTGTAACAAGTGCAGGTCTCCAATTTTGAGAAATGTTTCTATACTTAAGTGATCTAGTGAATAACATCTCCTCCCATTTCTTTTGCTTATGTCCAGTTTACATACTGCTTTTGCAACATGATGGAATATGATTTCAGTATTTGAGGTTACCTTAGATTTATTGGCACAAATTATTTGTCCCTTTGTGGTGCCAAACTGTTTTGCATTAAATTTTGTAAATATAGCTGCAATTGGTCATGTTTGAGAATAAATTTTAGAATATACACAGTTTATCAATTTGTGTGTCTTTATTCCTACTATATAGTATAGATTTATAAACTAACTACCTATTATGTTCAGTAACTCTATATACATTTTCTTCAAATCTTTCTTGATGTTGTCCCTAGCTATCTTTAATTTTGTCTGTCTACTTCATTGGCCTATATTAGATCACCGAGCACTTAAAAAAGCAAACGGTGATTAATCGACCTTATGTAAGCGAAAGCCTAGGGGAAAAAAATCACTGTTCCAAAAAAAAAAAATAACATACTTTAAACATTACATTAAGTGGAAATATACCAACTCTGAGACCGCACTACAGTGCTGAAAATGGCAAAGTAATGAAGCGGCCAAGCAAATTCTTTCCCAGGGAAAGAATTCGCTTAAAACCACTTCGATATTTTGCCGTTTCAGGCTTTTGAGTTCGACCAAGACGCATTTGAAAGAATGTGTCTTCGGTCTTCTAATGGGAATCCTACTTTATTTCAGTTTTCAAAGTTAATGGTTTAACCTTATTTGGATTTCTAATATATTTTATATCTCATCTTAATTAATTATGCTGTTATGGAAATATACCCTACAGACCTTGTATGCTTTGATCCTGATGCTACATATTTGTTTTTATGTTTTGCATTCAAACAAATCCCTTTTAAAACATGTTGCATTCTTTGTGCAGTCTCTTTCCACTGAGTGCATCACTCTAACTAGGTTTGTATAATCACAAAACCAGGAAAAGTAGAAGACCAAACAACAATCCAAGACAGTTGCGGAAGAAGGTAAGTCCACTCCAAGTACTGTAGTTCCTTTTCTTTAATATAGCACAAGCAAAAATAATAAAAAATACAGAATATATATTGAAGTAGATGATAAAACAACTGTGAACACAAAGAGCTTTTCGTCCCACCTGGTGGTGAGACTTCTTCAGGTAAAGGCATTCACTAAAACCAGTGCATTTAAATACAGTCCATGGTGCAAACATGTTGTTAGTCAACCAATGGGTGAGGGCTATTCCCAACATACTGATGATGCTATGAGGGCCCACTCAATAAGTAATTACTTCCTTTAAGAGTTTCTTTCAAAACAGTCACTGGACTTATTAAAAGGCAAATAAGTATACACACCCTCTTGCCAAGTATTGTAACATAGTAAATCATACTCATAAAATGTAAACATGCAATTTTTAAAAATATTTAAATAATTAAAAATATTTAAATATTTGAGAACCTTTTAAAAATGTTGTCAAAAAAGTTTGAAAATATTTAAAAATATAAATGTGCTTAAAATGCATATAATTTGGTGAAGTATAAAGAAGTAGTAAAATGTGCTAATGCATAAAAATAATGCATAAAAATGTTCAAAACACTTTTCTGTCTTATACAGCATGGCATGGCATCCTACAGTTAAACATGGGAATCAAAAATTAAATATATATATATGAATATGGAGTAACAATTATATATGGATACATGGAAGTACAAACAACATTCTTGTCTATACATCATGGCATGGCACCCATCATTTCATTTGTACATTACTGAATTGACTGCTGTTAAGAGTTTATACATATTAGCTTGTACTGAGAAAACTGTTATATATTTGACATAGCTAGTTTGTCCTACAATTCATCGTATTAGTCATCTCTGGAGGTTTCTTAGCTTTAAAATACAAGAAATAGAGTAAACCTAATTTAACCCGGGGTAAGCGCAAGCTGTAGTCCTGAGTTGCCACAATAACTCTAACCTTTCTAAATGTAAAGATTCTGGGTCCCCTCTTCTGTCAGACTTCACAATGTCTATTGCCTTAAATTTAAATGTGTGGTCAGTGTATTCCTGCTTGTGTCTACTTAGGGCATTCTCTTGACTCCCTTTCTTTATACGGTACAGGTGTTCGTACACTCTTTCCCTGAACCTCCTGTCTGTCTTCCCTATGTAGAATGCTGGACATTGTTGGCATAGCGCTACATAGATCACAGCTTTAGTCTGACAGTTACATTTGTGTTTTATTTGATACTCTTTATCTCTAATGGTAAAGGCTGACCCTGTAGACAAGTGTGGGCAATAATGGTACATGTTACATCTGGACATACTATACCTAACTGCATACTGGTATCTACCATGGTTAGCTTCCAAGATATAGGTTCATAGGTTCATAGATTAGTACTAGGCTATCTGCCCTTGGGGGCCATTTTAAACCTAGCCAATTACCCCATGTGAGAATCAAACCCTGCACCCTGTGTCTGTAAGGTAAGCACCTTAACCACAAGCACCTTAACCATTATGCCAACACATATGTTTTAGATTGGTGCCCCGCTTGAAAACTCATCTAGGTGGGCCCTCTATTCTTGACCAGGTAGTTGGGTCATTCCGTAAAATGTCCCAGTTCTTAGTGATGATCCTCATGATCTCATATGCATCTGATCTAAAGGGTGTAATCAAACTACCCTGTCCAAGATTGTTAGTGCCTATTTTTGTGTGCAAATCTAATGTTAAGTTTTCTGGAATGGTTTTTCTATCCAATATTGATTTATAAAAACCTCTTGAACTTTTTGACTGCACTTCTGTCATTATTTGATTCAGTAAGTGGTTTGGGTAACCCCTTCAAGAAAACATACCCTGTAGTTTACTAGATTCATTGGAAAAGTCTTCATCTTTTGTGACCATCCTTGCTGCCCTCACTAGTTGCCCCTTCACCACCAATCTTTTTTGGTGAAGGGGGTGGCAGGTACTGTAGTGTAAAAAGGTGTTCAAGTATGTTTCTTTCCTGTATATATTGCTAAATAGCAACTATTAATGTAGTCTTTGCTAAGGTTAACGTCCAGATATGCAGTGTTATCTTTCCCAAAAGTAAATGTTAAAGATAAAAAGTGTGTGGTACTGTTGAAGTATGAAACTAGTTCTTCTGCTTGCGTATGCTCTCCCTTTATTAACATAAAAATATCATCCAAATAATGGGTGTAATAGTGGATCTGATATGGGGTCTGTCCTGATTTCTTCACATACTTCTTGCAGTAGGCCATCACTAGATTTGCTATACTGGTCCCGCAAGGTGAGCCCATTGCTACCCCTATTTTCTGGTGGTAGAACTTGTTACTGAACATGATGAAATTGTATGAAAGAATAATGTCTAAGATGACTTCAACAAGTGTGATTTCCTCTGCTGGTGCCCCTCCCTTGCGTAACATGTAACTGACCCATTCTATGCCCTCTTGGTGGGGGAATGATAAATACAAGTCCTTCACATTGACTGTCAGGAAGTTCAAGTCTTTGTTGAATTCCAGTTTATTGATGTTAAATAAAAAACTCCACAAATCTTTACATATTTGTCTCTCTTTTTTAACATATTTCTTAAGTATGCAGTCTACAAATTTAGCACAGGAGTATGTAATACTATTCCTGGCATCTACTACGGGTCTCATGGGTGGGTCAGTGATACTTTTGTGTATTTTCGGAATCCCAAAAAGTACAGGGATTTTAGGTGCTGGCATGTTCAGGTAGTTGAATTGGTCCTTTATAAACAAATCATTTAAAATTGTTCGAATCATCCTATTTGCTGTATTCACTTCATTTATGGAAACTTCAACATAAACATCACTTTGTAAAATCCTGGACATTCTACCTTCATACTCTTCATAGTTCATTATTACTAACCCACCCCCTTTGTCAGGTTGCATGATCCTGACAGGGCCTTGTTTTGGTAAAGACAAGGCTTCTTTTTCTTTTCTGGTGATGTTGCTGAATCCAGCACTCACCTCTTTACCATTGTTTAGACAGTTTGTTATGTCTAATTCACAAATCTGTTTGTACAAAGCCAGTGTGGGGGTGTAGTGGGGGGGTTGTAAGTACTAGCAGTGTGTAATGTGTTGAGTGTGGGATTGTTTGGACTCAGCAGTACTGTTAAATTCAATTTTCTTACAGTTTTAAGTCAATTAAAATGTTAGGGAAGTCTGCTCTATGAGTCAGTACAAATGTATGCCCTTTAGCCAATAAGTCTACCAGCATTAGGTCTACAGTTAACTCAGAAAAGTTAAACACTTTAAAGTCTTTTTCTGTGTTGTAAACAATTTTACAGTTCCTAGGATCACTTACTGCAAGGTTGTTCAGCGATTACAGTTGTTTCTCCTGTTGTAGTATGTTCTGGTAGTCCTTTGCCTCAAGTTGTAAGTTGAAGGTGGTTGCCAAAAATTTGGGGCATCTCCTGGTGTAGAATTTGCCATATTTTGTTGTCTGCTGCTGGAATTTGACAGTTCTATGTCATCCTGACTTCTGTTTGCACTTCTGTTCCCTGATTTATAATCCAAACAGTTCTGTTGGTGTGCATTGTTCTCCTGCCTTCCTTTTCTAGATGTTGCATTTCCTGAACGAGTTGGATTCCCTGTAGACCCTCCTCTGGCTTCCATTTGGCCAATCAGAGCTCTGGATTGCAATGGAACTGGCTTCAGATAGGCTGAACCAGTCTCATAAGCATGTCTGTCTCTGTTAAACTTTTTCAGCTTGCCATTTCTCAGTTTTGAAATGTACTGATCTACACTGGTGAATGATCTTTCATAATAAAATGTATACCTATTAAAGTCCACATTTTCCTTGATTTTTTTGGTCTAGGATTGTTGCTTCCTCCATTAATTTATCTGCCCATAACTGATAGTGTTTGCACATGACTGCTTGTAATTCATAGCCACGCTTGTCAAAGAGTTTCAGGAATTATTGGTGAAACTCTGACTCCTCCACTAATCCTGTAGGAAACTGCCAAACTCTCAGTCCTTTAGGAGTGATGTTCTTACTCATACACTCTTTAAAGTAAGCTATTTCCAGATGCAATTTTTTATAGTAATTACTTCCTTTAAGAGTTTCTTTCAAAACACCCTCTGGACTTCTCAAATATTTAAATATTTTTAATTATTTAAATATTTTAATAACTGTATGTTTACATATTATGTCTATGATTTACTATGTCACAATACTGGACAAGAGAGTGTGTATATTTACTTGCCTTTTAATAAGTCCAGAGGGTGTTTTGAAAGAAATTCTTAAAGAAAGTAATTACTTATTGAGTGGACTCTCAAAGCATCATCATCAGTGTGTTGGGAATAGCCTTCACCCATTGGCTAACTAACAACATGCTTGCACCATGGACTGTATTTAAATGCACTGGTTTTAGTGAATGCCTTTACCTGAAGAAGTCTGACCATCAGGTGGGATGAAAAGCGCTTTGTGTTCACAGTTGTTTTATCATCTACTTCAATATATATTCTGTATTTTTTATTATTTTTTCTTGTTCTATATTAAAGAAAAGGAACTACAGTACTTGAAGTGGACTTACCTTCTTCCGCAAGTGTCTTAGATAGGTTTGTATAATGACTGCTTCTACATAGTTTATTAATATTCAGTGCCTTAGATTTCACTTTGGCAGAATGATGCAGCAGTAGTTTAACCTTTATAGCCCCATGATCACTGAACATTAAAGGTGGTAAAACTTGACTTGAAGTAAAAGTCAACTCCTTAAGAACAAAACCAATGTCCGGTATATTCTGCTCTGTGGTAGGTTTGCTTACAGTCTGAAATAATGTTTGTTCCTGAGCATGTATTGTAAATAATTTCCGTACTAATGTTGAAGAATCAATATTATTCCAGTTTGATGGTGGTAAATTTACGTACCTGCTTGATTTTTGCCTCAAGTGTTTCATGCAAGAAATGTATGAATTCTTCTAGGGTCATCAACACTTGAATTTGGCACTCCATACACTCCAGCAATTGTAATCTGTTCCAGGGATGTCTTTATTGTCATATTTATACAGTCTGCAGTATTGGTATTACCATTGGCCATAACATCAACCCCTGTTTTCCCATTTTGTACATGGGGTTGGAGTGTCACACCAGCAGTGGTCATCACTTAGAGCCAATGTTCAAACCACCAGGTGACTAGCCCTATCATCTAAGATGTAACAATCACATATTGCAGAATAATATTTGATCTCTATCATAATGGCGTCACCTGATTTTGTTAGAATGTCTGTTACACAAGGAAAAAAAACATTTATATCTTGACAGAAGCGTTTTCTAGTCATTGTTCATTAACCATATTTCACAAACAATAGCACATCAATCTTATGTGAACACAGCAAATTTTCCACTTAAAAAACACATTATTCTAATGCTCCTTACATTAACAACCAAAACAGATGAATCAAATTTTGATATGTATGAACTAATATATTTTTGTGCTGCCTAAAGTCCTGTCTTGGGTTATTCAAATGTTGTAATATATCTACTACAAAAACATTTTCCTTATGTTGGCAAGTGGGCTGTATCCTGTGTATATAAGTGTGGCCAAAAAAAGGCTTTGGATGTCCTATACATTCCCATTTTAACTTGTGGTATTGTTTCATGTAGATATTTACCTCAACATTTTTTTTAATTCCCAATGACTTCACTGTCTCTTCTATATGTGATTTGTGAAAAATATGTCCTAACAGCTGTACATGCTACATTATCTAAGAGGTCAACAAGTCCCCTACTGACACTCAATGAGTCCTTAAAGGTGATATTGTTTAATCCAACATGAATGTAAACATTTCCATACGTCCTTACATTCAGGCATCCGAAAGCCCCACTGACATCTTTTCTTTTTACTCCTGACAAGCCTAACACTATTCATTGTTCATTATCTTAAATTCAAGTATGGGTGTCAGTTCCTTCAAGACTGAGGTACATTGTAACTCCCGTGAACTATGAAATGACAGCTACAGTAATGTAAGACATGTCACTGAGAATCTACATACCAGCTCACAAAGCATTACACTAGTGTGAAGTTGTCTGTCCCTGTATGAAAGACCTTCCTTTGAAATAAGCACCAGATCCTTTGGTGTTTCCAGTTCCAAATGTGCAAGAAGATCAAGCTGAAGTTCCATACACTGGATTTGCATGTATAAAGTCCCACAAGCACATCATGCACTTTGCTTGAGTCTCCAATAATTAGTATATCATTTCTGACCAGATCTGAATAATCTCCTGCCTCTAATTCAGCAATGTCTGATGTTTAAACTGTTACAAATGAATAATCTTCAGTATCATTAGTCTTATTAATCTGAATGTTTTCACCACTTACATCTTTGCAAGCATACAGTTCTGATCTAGCTGTCTTAGTATTTCCATGGTCTGAGCCATGTTGTCAATTTCAGTCTTCCTCTTTTTCCCCAACAGTAATATACTTTAATCCATCCAAATTCAATTTAGATTTATTACTTTTAGCCTGTCCATTGTCTCTTTTTTACCATCTTTGTTGAAACAATAATGTAATTTTCTGTAGACAATGTTTTAGGAAATGTTATCATTCCCTGTAATCTGAGTGTTACATAATCAAAGTATTATATTTTTGTTTAGTATAGTTCTCCTAGCAATATATGCATTAGTTAATATATTTTCCTTCCTGGTTTTTGGTTGTGAACTTCTCCATCTCTTTCTCATTTTATTATTTTCTTCTATATGGTATGAATCCTCAGATTGCTTTATACTTGTATCCTGTATTCCAAAATTCTCATCTGTAGTACCATGTTTAAGAAGGGTCGAGTGACCTTTACTAACAGAGGGCACTTCCTTTCATAAATATGTTTGATTTCCACTTTGCCTAATAATATCTGTCTCATCAGCCCAGTTAATAACAGATGTAACAACTAGTTTTCAAGCTGTGCCAATTGCATGAGTACAATTATTTTCAGTAAATCCTCATTTACTATCACTAATACTAAGTAAATCAATCAGAGGAGGTTAGAAAGGATTGGGAAGAGAGACTGCATAATCAATTCACAAAGAAACAATGGGAGGATATAGGTGTGGCTCCCAAGTACACAATAAAAAGTTTACAAGATTTAGGATCTTTGCTTGGAAGTGTTTGCATGGGTGTTTTATACCCCAAGCAGACTCCAAAGAATATTTCCTTAGGTAGATTGCAAATGTTGGAGATGTGATGGAGAAGAAAGAGATAATTTGGGAGTGTAATGAGTTGGCAGAAAGACACAAACAATGAGTTGGCAGACTTTAAATATTCCCCTGCAAACTACTCTGTCGAAATATTGGTGTAACTAAGGAAATCAATTTCTTTAGCTGTGGTACAAAATCAGATTTGCCTAGACATAGTAAGACCTTGCTGAGTTTAATTCTGGTAACTGCCAAAAAAAAAAGCAATTGCTAGAAAATGGAAATCAAAGTCTAAATCAGTCAAGTAGAAGTAGTGAATATATTAATAAGGATAAAATAACTGGAAGTGGGGTCTTTAGAAAAGGGCGGGAGCAAATTACATAGACAAAATAGGAATTGTAAATATAATAGACACAGAATAATGTTTTGGAGGAGGAATAAGGTTTAAGGGCAGGGAGGAATGGACTGAGCTATGTAATGTCTGTCTGACTGACAATGACTGTATGGAAGATTATACATGATGTATAATGTTTGTGACTGAAAATTTGTCAATATGGTCTGTTTTCATTTATATAAATGTAGGATTGCCTATGTCATATGTGATAATTGAATAAAGATGTTTCTTGTTAAAAAAATAATCGTAAGTAAATAACCCAATTTTTAATGAGGAACACAAGTCATGAATATTATCATGTGTTACCTATAGACATACACACCATTTAGTATGCTGGACAAGATGGGAAATCGTTAACGGCGTACTCATACTCCATTCTCAATGACAAACAATTAAAGCAAAGAATTTTAAAGGAAACAAAATATATAAACAAGTCATTGCAGACTTCAACGACATTAAAACAAGCAATAATTTAAGCTAAATTGCATGAAGAAATTACAAAACAAAAATCAATATTAAATTAAGTGCAGTTTTACTGTTGTGTGCTCCTCGGCTGGGCTACTTGAGGATATGCAATTCTCAGAATGCTGATCTTTCAAGTTCCTAGGGTCAGCATCTGCTTTTCACCAAAGATTTATACTGTGGTGAGAGATCCTGCATCATCCTTCTGAGATAGGAAAACTGGCCATCATCAAATATTTCTGTAGGGTTGTCACTTGTCTCTCTTATGCAGGATAGTCCCTATATTACATGTTTCTGTATGTGCTGAATATTTCCCAAAACAAGGGCCTTACAAACTATTAGAGGATAGCAGGTGAAACCTTAGATGAAGTAGCACATCTTGAGATACTCAGTGATATTTACACTTCTAATTATATAATCTAGTATACTTTTCATATGTATACAAATATCTCAGTAGGGTCTATATGACACTATCGAATGGACTAGATAGCGAATGCTATTTAGTCGATCCGATACTGTCGAAATGGCAAAATAGCAAAGTCACGGAACATCAAATTTTTCCCCAGGGAAAAAATTTGGTGGGCCATCTTCAGGACTTTGCCCTTTCCTCCACTATGGTGCGATCTCGGAGTTGGTATATTTAAGTAGCGGGAGTGAGGGGGGCTCTGATTATCACTGTAAAGAAAACTTTTTACTGATAACATTGCTGCTTTAATAGCATTTATCAGTCACAAAATATTTACATGTGTTTGTTTTGGGTCTATATCACATTATTGAAATTCCAAAATGTCGAACACCATAAGCTCGACCCTGGAATCTCTAAATGTGATATGCTTGAACACTCAGAACAGCAAATTTTTTCCAAGGGAAAAAAAATCGCTGTTCTGAGAATACACACACACAGCACAAGCACACCAAAATACATAATCCACACATACACACTTCACAGAACCCTACACTAAACCGTACATGCACTACTAGCTATCCACTTACCTTAACCCAACCCTAATCCTAAGGTCCCTAACTAAAGCACACTCACCTTACCCACTCCCTACCCCTAAGGTCCCTAACTATCGCACACTCACCTTACCCGCTCCCTAACCCTAAGGTCTCTAATTATCACACACTGACCTTACCTCGGTCCATTCACACACCTACCTTAACCCGGTCCGTCACCTTTGCACCACACCCGAGGAAATAGCGAAACCGCTGAAACAGCCCACCAGATACTTTCCCTAGGAAAATAGTCGGTGTTCTGCAGCTTCGCTATTTCAAGCGTTTGCTGAATTGGGGTCAATATTATAACATTCAAAGTTTTAAGACTTCATTGTTATAATATAGACCCATTTGTTTTCTCTGCTTTTTAATCTGACTTTTCAGAAACTGTTCTGGAATGTAAGGATTTCTGTAGGCTGCTAGAAGTGTGACATTCCACAGCATGCAGGGGTCATTCATGCAGTTGAGATGTACACCAGAAAATTGCAAATACAAACTATTATACCCTTGGTTTGTAACTAACTTGGAGGCTAACCTTTTGTCTTCTAGTTTTTTTTAACATATGCATGTCAATAAACTTAATACACTTCTCATCAAGGGTTAATAAAAAATGAAGAAAATTGATAGTAATTTTATTATATTGCATAAAAGTAAGAAAATGTCAGTTATTTCACCTTAACACAAGGATAACATTGTCAATAAATGCATAATACAACTTCCTTTGGTGCTAAAACACAATTATAATCATTACTAACATAAAAGATTTTTAAAGAGGCTTCATGTCAATCCCACAGTACACAGGTCAATACCTGATAACAAGCCCCTATCCTCCCACCTCCCACCCCCAATATAACCAAAGCCTATAATAACCTCAACTCTACTGACAAATAAATTTTCCTTATTTCTACCTTCTCACAAAATGCTTTGTTTCCAATATGCCATTACTAAATAGGCAAAACTGGGAGTCATGGCAGCTCCAATGCTATCCAAGTAGTGTGATGGTAAAATTTGCCATGGAAAACAAAACAAAGTGTTCTTCACAATGATGTCCAAACACTCACAAATGAGCTGTCATTCCAGTGTCCCTACATCTTCACTTTCTGCTAACCTTTCCTAATCTGCTGAATGTGCTCATTTTGTGGTGTAACAATGCACAGTGACACCCAGAGATATAAATTTGCTAAGTGATCTTTGTCTAGCACTTCAATATCTTCAATTTTTCTGAGGAATTCACTGAACTCTAAGACAACTTAAGAAAATGTCTTCCTGGAGAAGAGGCATTCTCTATTTTTCTATTTATTTTAAATGTTGTCATCGTAATCAAGCACAGAGGGAGTAATGAAATAACCTTTTTCTCGCTCACATTGTTTGAGGCATTTTTCACATTTAATTGTACTACGACAGATTTGTTACTTTTAACAGACTTTTGCTTCATCTTAATTTCAAGCATGCCCAAATATTTTATAGGCTCCTTCATTTGAATGCTGGATTGTCCTGCTGTTCTGCACAAATTTATAGCTTTCTTCACATTTATGTCAGGCTTTGACAAAAGCTTAGATTTTAGTTTACCATCCATTAAGCCACAGATAATTCTGTATCTCCGCAGTGAAACATAACTGCTCAGTCTTGTAGTCTTCAATTCTAAGTCTCAGTCTAGTCACATAGCTATTGTTAGACTCTATCGCTGTTATATACAATACAGTATTATATATATTGATTATTCAGGTAGGGAACTAGAATGCAAAACAGAAGGTACATGGCATGAAACTGAATACAGACAAGACAGATGTCATGACAGCACACAAGGAAGATCAGAAGACACTGAAAATATAGACAGAAGAGGAAATTAAAAATAGAAAATGACTTGGCTATCCTGCAGGAAGGTTTGTCTGAAATAAATAACTGGTGCCAAATTCATGGTCTAAAACTAAATGTCGAAAAATGCATTATTGCATCCTTTGGAAACTTATTTACCCCAGGGAACTACCACATTGACAATACAATCCTAAGAGTTGACCCAGTTGTTTGGAATTTGTGAACTTATGTGGAGATTGACCTACTTTTTGACCAACATGTGTCTATTGCTGTAAGAAAGTCCTTCTGTACTGCACAGCTTATAAACAAATGGACTGTGTCTAGATCTAGGGATGTCATTGTCCCCCTGTACTCAGCCCATGTTAGACCAGAATATAATGCCTCCTTTGGTATGTGTCTATCCAGACACATGCAACATCTGGAACACCCACAGAGATACCATCCCCAAGTAAGGAGAAACAGGAGGAGCAGGAGACATCTGAAGAAGAAATATGGACATGGGAAGGAAAATGAGATTTAATATGGTGCATTATTAATGCAAAGGATCAAGTAAAACTAATCAATACAAAAAGAGCAATACCAAAGATATTTGAAGAGAAATATAGGCAAAGGCATCCATATATGGAACATTTCACAAAACAAAAAAATAAGAAAACAAAGAGGAAAAGTAGAAAAGAAGATTTGTAATGGAGAAGTTAAAGAAATAGAAACTGAAGTTATGGATTACCTGTGAAGTGAATGATTTAATGTAGGAAATCTAACTCTGATATCAGAGCAGGACAGAGCAAAGGATCCCCAAATTAAAGAGAAACCAGTAGAGTGGGAAACACCTGATGACTTGCCATATGAAGAAACTTTGGACCCTTCCATAGGAAATCAGTATAAAAGTTTGGTTGAAGTTGCACAGCAAGGGAAGGAACAGGAACCTGTGAAAACTCTGACGCAGTCAATGTTGTGGAGTGATAGGCCAGTGAGTTCCCATATGAAAGAGCAATGGATGATACAGGATGAAACTGAGGATAATGGGGCACAGGAAAATGCTCTGGAACTTTCTGTAGAATGCCTGCAGGAAATGGAGAATAAAGAATGTGTTCTCAGTTTACAAGAAAATGATCTAAGAGAAGATTTGCTTGATTTAATAGAGATGGACAGACATACTAGGATCAATGAAAGAAATAGACTACAGAAAGTCAATAAAACCCAATAAGTTAGGAGTTTGACAAAGCAAATGACCACGTTAATTAGAACTGTTGATAGAGATTCATGCAATATAACAGAAGTAAATAGGATATATTACTGTGCAGCTAACTTAAAAACAGATAGTCTTACCATGAAAACACAGAGCAGTAAGGGAAAGGAAGGGGAGAAATCAAATGCCATCATATAAGTATCTAATAGAGAAAACTATAAAGCAATTAGGACAAGAAGTGTTACTGTTAGAAGGGTATAGAATAGGCAACAGATCAACAAAATTATTCAGAAACATAGATGTGTTAAAATCAATGTGCAGTAATAGAACAGATCAGGATCTATTGTGCACTATTGCAAATAAACTAAAAAATATTAGCACTGGCAGAATAGAAGATATACAGAAAATATAAAGGAAAAGTACATTAGCAATTTATTGATGCCCCAAAAAGTTTATAGAGAACTGAGAAACAAGGCAAAAGGAAATGAAATACCAACAAATAAAATGAAATAAATACATATTGGCAAAATGTCTATTAAGATCCTGTGGAACATAACAAAGATGCTGAGTGCATAGAAAAAGTAAAAGAAAGGGGGGAGCGGAGCCAAGATGGCCAACTGATAGCAGCAGTTTTTCAGTGCTCCATGAAACTAGTACAAAAAACAGGAAATAACTTATTTTATTTTAGCAAAAATACTTAGAATTGATAGATGAAACTATAAACTATATTATTAGTAACTCTGGTGAACTTAGGAAATTTTTTTCCTGTCAAATTATAAAGGAGAATTTATCATTTATGAAGATGAGCACTTCGAAGACTTCTCATTCTGACATGACTTTAAAAAAGAAATGCAGCTTGTGACATCTGCTCTACAAGAAGTCTCACTTAAAATGGATGATTTTAAGGAGAATTTACAAAACCTCAAGGAAAATTGTCAGAAACAAACAGATTCTCTCAAGGAACTTATACAGCAGCATCAATCCAGAATAACACACTTAGAAGCATCCCTGAATGATCTTGACGGTAGACTGAAGGAAGAAGAAAGCCAGAAAGATTTTCCCATCAAGCAAAATATTTGACTTCTCAATAAAGTGGATGACCTGGAAAACAGGGAGAGAAGGTCAAATATAAGGATTTTTGGCATTCCTGAGAGAGCTGAAGGAGAAGATATTTATTTTCTGAATACCTGGATTCCAGAGATTTTAGATTTAAAGGAGGGTCTATCCTTTGGTATTGAAAGGGCTCATAGAGCTTTAGGAAAGCCGATGTCAGCACCCTCCTCTACTCCTCCCAGATCAATAGTCATAAAGTTTGGACAAGGAGTTGGTCCTAAAATCAGCCTGGAGGAAAACTCCATTAAAATGTAATCAAAACCCAATTAGGTTTGATAATGACTATTCTACCAGGGTTTTGGAACAGAGGAAAAAAGCTTGGCCATTAATAAAACTGTTAAAGCAGAATAACATCAAATCTCAGCTTGTCTTTGCTGCCAGAATAAAAATTCTATATCAGAATGAAATGAGATCATTTAATGCCCTAGAGGAAGCCACTGCCTTTATTTAAAAAATAACATTATTTCCTTACCTGAAGACATGGAATGGGCATCTGCATCTCTGAAGAGAGTTACTGATAAATCTTCTTGGACTGATGTTAAAAAGAAAAAACAAAAAACTGAGTCAAAGATTGCTGTTCCCACTAAATCTCTCAAAGCATCTACTGCAACTGGACTTTAATTTGTTTTATACTTGCTAAATCTTCAAGTATGGTATGGCATGACAATAGTTTTCTTATTGCTTTTCTTTCTCTTTTTGCTTTTTCATTTCTATACTTTTTTTTGTTCCTATACAAATGAAATAACTGTTTATGCTTTTAGTATATTAGTATATTACTGGTTTATTGAGTGATATAATTGAACAGTAAGCTATTTTTGCTTTTATGACCTTAAGATGACATGCTTTATTCCAAATAATATATAGCCCTTTGCCCTGCTAAATGTTCTTCTGAGTTATTACACAGGCATAGTCACTGCTTAGATTAATTTATCAAACTATTTTGGATACATGGGATAACAGGGCATATCTATGATTCAGTATTTATTAACTAGATTCTTTAATATTTTTAACTTCTGATTGTTTCAGAATATATATTGGTACATGTGTGAACAAAAAGCTGTTTGCCGGCTTTTGACATGAATTGGGTCTCTCTGACAGTTATATGCATGTATGTTTTATGGCACAAGGTTTTTAAATGGTTACAAGTTATTTTTTTCTGTAGTTTAATGTTAAAGTACTGCTTTCTCTCTCATTGGCATTGAATGTTATTTTACTGCTTGGAAGTATCTGACAGTTAAACTTTGCATTTGATACTGTAAATAAGCAGACTTTGTGATACAGTTAAAGTGAGGTCAGGAAACTGTACTGTGTAGCATGCTGGGTGGGAAATTGTCAGTTTAAAATTTAAGAAGTGAATCTTTCTTACTTAGCTCATGACATAAAGCATTCTATGTATGCAGATCAGATTACATTTCATCTAATGTGTATATGCAAGCCTAATTGTGAATGTCAAGTCACGGATTGGTTAATTTAGCATAGTAGACTTCTTTTACAACAGTTATGAGCTACACCACTACCGTAACAGGTACAAGTATGCAAATTCTGAAGGTAATGCTACTCAATGCTAGAAGTCTAAACTTCAAAATGCACTCTCTCTCGAGGCACTCCTAAAAATGGAGAACATCGATATCTGTGCAGTAACTGAGACCTGGTTCAAGGCTCCAGAGAGCACCCCTGCAATACCAGGCTACAACTCTTACCACACTTTTCGGCCATCAAACCAGGACCAAAACACTAAAGGTGGAGGAGTGTCCATATTCACCAAGGATATTCACACTACCAGGCTAGTTGCCCAACACAATGCGTCTGAAATTTTCCAGGTGCAACTAACACTAGGTAAGACTGCAATCCAAATTGTAGCTTGCTACAGATCCCCCACCATGCCCCAAGATTCTCACTACACCTTTCTAAACGTACTGGAAAATATTAAGATACAACCAAACACCTTAATACTGGGTGATTTCAACTACCCTGTCATTAACTGTGAAAACTACTCATGTACCATCACCTTTGCCCAATGGTTCTTGGAATTCATAAATTCCAATGCCCTGGATCAACTAATCCATAGTCTCACCAGGGTCTCCAATATCCTAGACCTGGTCATTATCAACATGGGAAAATGATACTCCACACCTATGGTCACTCCCTCATTGGTCAGGTCTGACCATAAGCTGATCATCCTTAACATCCACATCCTACTCCCACCCCCAGTAAGGAAACCTCCATAAAAAAAAAACTTCTCCAAAGCCAACTTCATGCTACTCAAGTCAGAAGTAACAAAATTCATGACACCCATGCAGACAGGAACTGAAAGTTCGACTGCTGAATCCTACACTAAGGCACTGTATGAACACATCCACTCATGCATGAATCGTGCCATCCCAAATAGAACCAAGATGCATTCCTCCAAACAAAAGAAGCCAATCTGGTGGTCCCCTGCCATAAACAAACTTTACAACAAAAGGAAGAAACTGTTGCAGAAAAGAGGAAAATCCCAGGATGCAAAAAACCTCCCTCACCAGCCTCAGTAAGAAGCTAAGATCCCTCATAAAATCCTCCAAAGCTAGTTACAAAAATAAAATTGCCAAAGATTCTAAAGACAATCACAAGGCATTCTACAACTGTCAAGAATCTAAATGGCAGTGCTCAGATCTGCTCTGAGCTACAACAGAATGGCATTAAATATACTGATCCCAAGGATATTGCCAATATCCTGGCAAATAATTTCAGTGCCAACTTCGCCCCCTCTCACCCCCTGAATGGCCCATCTCAGTACCAGAAATTGCCAAATTCCAGTAATAACGGCCACAAAGGTAAAAAACACACTCTCCAAAGCTAAGAATACAGTATCCATGGGACCAGATGACATACTGGGCTGTGTACTACATGAACTACAAAATGAACTGGCACCTCACCTAAGTGTCATGTTTAATCATAGCCTCACCTCAGGCTTCATGCTCACTGAGTGGTGCACAGCTACAGTTATTCAAATCCACAAGAGGGGATCCATCTTGGATCCTGGGAACTACCGCCCCATCAGTCTGACGAGCCTGATCTGCAAAGCCATGGAACATATTATCATGGAACTTATAAATAAAGACATTGGCAAACTTCAAACACTGGACCCCATTCAGTTTGGGTTTGTGAAGGGCCGATCTTGTCTCCTGAACCTGATTGACTTCTTTGAATCAGTCTCCAGAGCCATGGACGAGGGTAAGGCAGTCCACACAGCCTAGCTGGACCTTGCCAAGGCCTTTGACACCATCCCCCACTCTGGAAACATAGAGAGGCTTACTAAGCTGGGCATTAATCCCTATGTCACTCGATGGGTTGCCAACTGGCTTACTGACAGAACCCACACTGTAAAAGTAGCCGACTCCAAATCCAGCTCCAGATTAGTGACAAGTGGAGTACCTCAGGGATCAGTCCTGGGACCACTCTTGTTTGGCATCTACTTCTCTGAAGTACAGGCCAACACTAAGGGACTCTGGCTAACAAAGTTTGCAGATGACTGCAAACTGGGAGCCATTATTGCATCCCCAAATGATGTGGATATTCTACAAAAGGGCCTTACAGAAACAGATTCTTGGTGCCAGAGCCTTAGGCTCAAGCTCAATGCCAAGAAATGTATAGTTATCCCCTTTGGGAAAAAACATGTACCCATGAATTACCACATAGGTACTGTACATTAAATACCAAAAGTGTGATTAGAGACTTAGGGACACAGGTAGTCAGTGGTCTCACCTTCGATAACCACATCGCCACAACAGTCAGAAAATCCTTCTATGTGGCACACCTCATCACTAAGGGCTTTTCATCCAGAAAGAATGAGGTCATTGTCCCACTGTACTCATCCCTCATTAGACCCATTATAGAATATAAAGCCCCATTTGGTATGTACCTCTCAAAACATCTGCAACAACTGGAAAGGCTACAGAAGTACCTCACTAAAAGAATCACAGGCCTAAAGCAGACGCCCTATGCTGACCACCTTAAAAAAATCCAGCTATACTCTGTCGCATATCATCTACTCAGAGGTGATCTCTGCTTAACCAACAAGGCCATGTCAAACCCAGAGCTGTTGGACATGCTACACTTAAAGAAATCCCAATCCCTTAGAACCACACACTCCAGGGATTTAAACCTTATCATCACAATAAACAAAACATGCTGGAGGGATAGGTTCCTGACCCAGAGACTCCCCAGACTCTGGAATAGACTTGCCCATACATGTCAAGAGGAGTGCCTCTTTGGCCCTCTTCAAAAGGAACCTTGAAGATTGGATGGGAGAAAGGAAATTTATGCCGGGGATCATGACAGTTGCACTGCTAGACAGGGGTCCAGGGAAGTAAATAGTGTGGGAAGAAATAGCCAGGGAATTGTTATGGCTAGGCTTGTATAGGCCCTAGAGCAGATAGCCTAGTACAAACCTATGAACCTGCACTGTCTGCAAACATATTCATGGTTCCCTTTTATAATAGTGACTATATTTTGTGATCAAATATATACAGAAATGTTATTTTTTCTTGTAAACAGTTAATTATAGCCACTGATACTAGTGAATATACCGGAGTTTTTTATAAATAGATCTTTATAAATAACTTTCCTATGCAGTTAGCAAGTGTTTAGTATAGGCTTATACATTTACAGGAAATGATTATGACTAATGGTAATAACTGTAAGGATACTCAAGCACCATACTAAATCCTAGCAAATATATGTATGAATATTTTTAATGGAACTATAACTACTTTGCATTTAATATGTTGATTTCCTTATTGTATCCTAGATGTTATTTATATTTCAGATGTCATGTTTTCAGTTATTATAAAATCATGCTTTTTAGTATATTAGCACTTTATGACAGAGAAAAAGCTCAGTAATATCCATGAATTGCGATAACACAACAAACAAGTTATACATTTCAGTATTACCCTATTACTATGGTAGATATTTACAGCTATCTCTATCTTAATTTTGTCTTTGAGTCATTCACTTTTAAGATCTGTTATCCATAGTAAGTTTTATATAAATAATGTTTTTTACTAATTTTTGTCATTTTAACTGATGCCAGTTAATTATTATTGATTTTAGTCAGTTATTTAAGCATCTGCTATTCCAAAAGTTTACGAGTTAATTAAGGACAAATATGTCTTATGGAATATTTCTAAAAATCTATGCTAACATCTTTTGGGGAATCATACACATCCAATTCTCGTGAAGTTTTTATTTAGTGGGAGTTTGTCATGATAAGATTTATTCAGAGGACAAGTAAATACAAATGCTAAATGATTCTTTTGATTTGTTCTGCCATTTTGAAGTTTTTATTAGAACTAATACAGATGACATGCTTAGGTATTTTGGGTAATCATTTAGATTATTTATAAATATTTATTTATCATTTAGATTATTAATAAAGCTAATGTTTTCTTCGTCTATTAAGCACTAAATTCAGATTATATATATCAGAATATGTCTCTTGCTTCCTTAGTGAATAATTACTGTATAAATGTGTAATGCTTCTAATAATAGTGTATGCATATCTAAAACCTAACTGGAATCAATATCTGATTAGTTGTTTATCACTACTATTTTTCTCTTAATTTATAATATAGTCTCCATTTTTTACTTTGTTTTCATGGGCTCAAACCAACAAAGGTTGATGGTTGGGATAGGTAGTCTAGTTTGCTAGACTAGGAATGTATCTCATTCCATGTATAGGGTGTATTAAAGTTTATATCAGAATGAATTTTTTGTTATTTAACTGCTTTTCTAGTTTTGAAATGCCTGACACAATTGTTTTACTTTTATCTTTCATGGGGAAAGTTATTCAGATTGAGATAAATAGAAATACAACAACTGATATTCTCTTGTCTATTCAGGAAGAGCATTATGTATACAGTATTCTATTAATACAAGTTCCTTTATTATTTGTTATCTTTAAAGAGTTCTGATATGGATTTAACTTTGATATTCTTAAATACTAATGGCTCAAACAACCCATATAAGAGAGCCAACCTACTAAGGTATCTTAAACTAAACAAGGCTCAAGTAGTTTTTCTCCAAGAGACACACTTTAAAATAAATGACACATTTATGTGGGTCCCTAAGGAATACACAATACGTGCTCAATCTTCTTATACAAATAAGACCAGAGGAGTAACAATTCTATGGAAAAAGACTTTCGTAAATCCCCAAATCATTTACAGACATGTAGATAATGATGGACTCATGGCCTTAGTTATACTTAAGTTTAATGAAAGAATTTGGACCCTGGTTAATTTATACTGGTTCCTGGGTATCGGGGTTGGACTAGTTAAGAAACACTTAGACTTTATTACAACTAATTCTAAAGGTAATATTATACTAGGAGATGATTTCAATTGTATCACAGATTTTTACAGAAACTACCAATAGGAAATCTCCTAGACTATTGTCCTCAGCCAAACAGTTAAAAAATGGACAGATATGTTTAAATTAAAAGATACCTTTAATGCTTTGGGACCAAATTCTTTACTATTCTCACACCAGGGCTATAGACATTATACCCAAACTAGAATAGATAAAATGTATATCTCACAAGATCTTTATTCTAAAATCTTGAATTTTTCAATACAACCTTGTCCCTTTTAGATCATAATTCCCTGTTGTTAACAATACACTTGGAATTCAATCAATTAGTTATTACTTCAAGATTCCTTTATATATCACAAAAATTAAAGACTTTAAATCTTGGATAATGTCTGAACTTCAACTTTTCTTAGAGATTAATTATAAACCTGAAGCAAATACAATTATGGTTTGGGATTCTCTTAAGGCCTATCTATATGGTAAAACCATCAGCTGGTACAAAAGTAAAATTAAAGAATGGGACTCAGAGTTACAGCAACTCCAAAATCAAATATTATCTCTTAAATCTAATAAAAACTTAATTGCTACAGATAATAATAAGAAAATAGAAGAAGCAAATAAGAAATATAATGAAGTATTATCCCATAAAACTAATTTAGCTATGGAAAAACTGAAATTAAATTATGCTACCTCTGATAAGCATCTTCATAACCTATCTATGAAAGTTAAGATACAATCATAAATTAATAACATTAATAGTATCTTTCATGAAGGGAAAAGGAAAAAAGTCTCAGACATAGGGGACATTCTGGAGGCTTTTAATTATCATTATGCAGAACATCATAAAGCTAAAATAAGTACAAATGAATGTGAGAAGTTAGAAAATATAGTTCCCAAAATAACAAGAATTCCCGAGGAACTTAAGTTAGATCTACAAAAACCTATTTTTCAAAAGGAAATTATAGATGGGATTAAAGGAAGTAAGTCTAATAAAGCACCTGGAATAGATGGTTTAATTATCAAACTTTATAGATTGTTCCCTTCTTCTATAATCTCTCTCCAACATAAAATATTTCTTGAAGTTCAAACATTAGCAAATATTCCTCCTTCTTTAGAGATATTCTCTAATTTCCCCTATATTAAAAGAGAATAAGAACCCTAATCATTGCAACTCATATACACCAATTTCTTTGTTAAATAATGATTATAAACTATTTATGTCAAATATGGTCAACAGATTGAAAATACCCATATCTAAAATAATTAATGAAGACCAAAATGGTTTCATACATAACAGGCATACACAGGATAATATTAAAAGAGTATTAACTCTGATAGATTACCTCAATAGAGGAAACCATGAAGCACTGATAATAGGTCTAGATGTTCAAAAGGCCTTTGACTCCTTAAATTGACGTTATTTATTTAAAGTCTTACAGTTATTTGATTTTCCCTCATGTTTATAACAATGATAAAGAACATCTATGAAAATAACCTAGCATATCTCAAATTAGGTCCCTTTACTTCCAAAGCAATCCAAATAAATAGAGGCACTAGTCAAGGATGTCCCATGTCCCCTATCCTATTTGCTCTGGGAATAGAAATAATTACCATTTTAATATGGAATAACCCAAAGATAAGAGGTATAAATATATATGACCAATATAATTCTAAAATAATGATGTTTGCTGATGATGTCTTACTTACCTTACCCAACTCTAAGGAAGTGTTAGGTGAAGTAGATATAGTAACAACAAATTTCAAAAAAATCTCAGGACTCTCCTTCAACAAATCTAAATCAAAATATTTATTATTAAATAAAAAAGAACATACAGGTTCCGGTTAATCATATTATTGGAAACCAAGTTTCAACTCTAGACTATTTAGGAATAGTCCTAGGCAAGAATATAGAGGAAACCTTACAGCTTAACTATGCTAAAGCCATAGACTTAATCAAGACATTAATAGGCAAATGGAATAATTTGTTTATAACATTTGATGATAGGTTACAACTGATAAAAATTATAGCACAAGCCCTTATACTTCCACCAGGAAAGAAAATCCTTAAAAAAAATCACTTTAACTCTGATGAAATTCCTGTGGTACCCCAAAAGAAATAGAGTGGATATTCTCATCATATCAGAAAATGGGAACAAGGGGGAGTTAAAATTCACAGAGACTGAAACTTATATAAAGGCATCTATAATTAAAATAGTGATGAATTGGATAAATCCTAGATACTCTTCCAATTGGAAACAGTTACACTCCATTATACTCATCATCTTCTTTTGGCTGTTCCCGTTAGGGGGTCACCACAGCAGATCACCTGTTTCCATTTCTTCCTGTCCTCTGCATCTTGCTCTGTCACACCAACCACCTGCATGTCCTCTCTCACCACATCCATAAACCTTATCTTAGGCCTTCCTCTTTTCCTGTTACCTGGTAGCTTCATCCTTAGCATCTTTTTCCCAATATACTCAGCATCCCTGCTCAGCACATGTCCAAACCAACATAATCGTGCCTCTCTAGCTTTGTCTCCAAACCTTCCAACCTGGGCTGACCCTCTAATATACTTATTCCTAATCCTGTCCACCCTCGTCATACCCAGTGCAAATCTTAACATCTTTAATTCTACCACATCCAGCTCAAACTCCTGCCTTTTTGTCAATGCTACTGTCTCCAACCCATATAACATAGCTGGTCTCACTACCCACTTGTAGACCTTTCCTTTCACTCTTACAGGTACTCATCTGTCACAAACCACTCCTGACACTCTTCTCCACCCACTCCATCCTGCCTGTACTCTCTTCTTCACCTCTCTTCCACACTCACCATTACTCTGAACTATTGACTCCAAGTATTTAAACTCATCCACCTTCACCACCTCTAGTCCTTGCATCCTCACCATTCCTCTATCCTCCCTCTCATTCACACACATATACTCTGTCTTAGTCCTGCTGACCTTCATTCCTCTTCTGTCTAGAGCATATTTCCATCTCTCCAGGGTCTCCTCCACCTGTTCCCTACTCTCACTACAGATCACAATGTCATCTGCAAACATCATAGTCCACGGGGACTCCTGTCTGATTTTGTCTGTCAACCTGTCCATCACCATTGCAAATAAGAAAGGGCTCAGAGCTGATCCTTGATGTAACTCCACCTCCACCTTAAACGCATCCATCACTCCCACCGCAGACCTCAATGCTGTCACACTACCCTCGTACATATCCTGTACCACTCTTACATACTTCTCTGACACTCCTGACTTCCTCATACAATACCACAACTCCTCTCTAGGCACCCTGTCATATGCTTTCTCTAAGTCTACAAAAACGTAATGCAACTCCTCCTGACATTCTCTGTACTTTTCCATCAACACTCTCAGAGCAAACATCGCATCTGTAGTGCTATTTCCCGGCATGAAACCATACTGCTGATCACTAATCATCACGTCCCTTCTTAATCTTGCTTCTACTACTCTTTCCCATAACTTCATGCTGTGACTGATCAATTTAATCCCTCTGTAGTTACTACAGCTCTGCACATCACCCTTATTCTTAAAAATCGGTACCAAAACACTTTTTCTCCATTCCTCAGGCATCCTCTCACTTTCCAAGATTTCATTAAACAATCTGGTTAAAAACTCCACTGCCATTTCACCTAAACACCTCCATGCTTCCACAGGTATGTCATCTGGGCCAACAGCTTTTCCATTCTTCATTCTCTTCATAGCTATCCTTACTTCCTCCTTGCTAATCCATTGTACTTCATGATTCACTATCCCTACATCATCCAACCTTCTCTCCCTCTCATTCTCTTCATTCATCAACCCCTCAAAGTACTCTTTCCATCTCCGCAACACACTCTCCTCGCTTGTGAGTATGTTTCCCTCATTATCCTTTTTCACCTTTATTTGCTGCACCTCTTTCCTAGCTCGGTCCCTCTGTCTAGCCAATCAGTACAGGTCCTTTTGTCCCTCCTTAGTGTCCAACCTTTCATACAACTCTTCATATGCCTTATCCTTAGCCTTCACAACCTCTCTCTTTGCCATGCACCTCATCTCCTTATACTCTTGTCTACTTTCTTCATCTCTCTGACAATCCCACTTCTTCTTTGCCAATCTCTTTCTCTGTATACTCTCCTGTACTTCCTCATTCCACCGCCATGTCTCCTTGTCGTCCTTCCTCTGTCCAGATATGATACCAATCACCTTTCTAGCCATCTCCCTTACTAGCTCTGCTGTAGTTACCCAGCTATTTGATAACTCTTCACTGCCATCCAGTGTCTGTCTTAACTCATCTCTGAACTCCACCTCGCAATTACGCTTTTTTAATTTCCACCATTTGATCCTTGGTGCTGCCCTCACACTCCTCCTCCTCTTCTTGATCACCAACGTCATCCTACAAACCACCATCCTATACTGCCTAACTACACTTTCTCCGGCCACCACTTTACAGTCTCCAATCTCCTTCAAACTGGCCCTCCTACATAAGATGTAATCCACCTGTGTGCATCTTCCTCCACTCTTGTATGTCACCCTATGCTCCTCCCTTTGTTAAAATACATATTCACCTCAGCCATGTCCATCCTTTTCACAAAATCCACTACCATCTGACCTTCTGCATTCCTTTGTTTAATACCATACCTACCCATAGGTTCATAGGTTCATAGGTTCATACTAGGCTATCTGCCCGAGGGCATTTACAAGCCTAGCCCATAGTTTTGTGGCTTACGCCACCCCTTTAATATGGGGAACTATACCCATTATTTTGCTGTGCCTCTGAAAGATTATTAGTAGGCTAACTGCCCTCATGGACTACTTTAAGCCTAGCCATTTACCCCCTGTGAGAATCAAACCCTGCACCTTGCATTTCTAAGGTAAGCACCTTAACCATTACGCCACCCTCCTCACTTCCTCATCCCCTCTGTTCCCTTCACCAACATGCCCATTGAAATCTGCTCCAATCACCACTCTCTCACCCTTGAGTACAGTCATCACCACTTCATACAATTCACTCCAAAATATTTCTTTCTCATCCATTGCACACCCAACTTGTGGAGCATATGCTCTAACAACATTCATCATTACACCATCAATTTCCAGCTTCATAAACATCACTCTATCCGACACTCTTTTCACCTCCAAAACACTCTTAGCATACTGTTCCTTCAGAATAACTCCTACGCCATTTCTCCTCCCATCCACACCATGATAAAACAATTTGAACCCACCTTCGATACACCTAGCCTTACTCCCCTTCCATCTGGTCTCTTGCACACACAATATACCAACTTTCCTTCTGTCCATCATATCAGCTAGCTCTCACCCTATACCAGTCATACTGCCAACATTCAAAGTTCCAACCCTCACTATCACAGTCCTAGCCTTTACCTGCCTTTGGGCATGCCTTCCTCCTCTTTTCCTCCTTCGGCCAACAGTAGCCCAATTTCCACCAGCACCCTGTTGGCTAACAGTACTGGTGGCAGTCGTTGTTAACTCGGGCCTCAACCGATCTGGTATGAAAATATTTATTGGTGTCTGCATGAAATGATTTGGCAAAGTTTTACACCAGATGTCCTTCCTGACGCAGCCCTCCCCATTTATCCAGGCTTGGGACCGGCATAAAGAAATGCACTGGCTTGCGCATCCCCAGTGGCTGGGTTTTACACTCCATTATACTAATGAATGAAAATTATTTATCAAAGAATGCTTTGGTAACTGACAGAAATAACAAGATATGGCACTATTTAAGTTTAAATTTACAGTATAGTACAACAGAATTAACTAAACTAACATTAATAAATAATATTTTTGATGTGTTTAGAAAATTCATTAACACAAATTTAGATATAAAACTGTGGCATATATTTTTAATACCATTTACTATTACAAGGGATTTCCCTGATAAAACACATAGAGAGATTTTTGGTTTATGGGAAAATAATAAACTATTTTGTTGGTTGCAATGTACTGAAAACCAACAAGCTTTTAACACACAAAGTATATTGTCAACCTATGGCCTATCCCCTAATGACTGGTTGGTTGTTCGGAGTGTCACAGCATACACTAAGGATCTGTGTAGAATAATACATAACTCATCCTTCAAAACTGTACCAAAAATTATAAACTGGATTTTTGGAATTCTATATCATAATATCAATGTTAAGAATGACTTATCATAGCTATATAACACTTTAATTGTCTATAAGACAGCTCCTAAAGATTCTTACTGGCATTACTTAACTAAAGAGTTTCAAGTATCATTATCAATGGAAGATAAAACAAACATTTTATTTTCAGTTAAACTAACTTCTTACTCACAATTCTGGAGGATTTTTCATTGGAATTTTCTACACAGGTCCTTTTTGACACCTGAGAAACTCTTAAAAATGAACCCTTCAAACAGCAAGTTATGTTGGAGATGTCATGTTCACTAATGCTGCCTGGTCTCATATTTTTATGACTGTACTAATATTAAACCATATTGGAATGAGATTAACAAATTTCTTCAAGATATCTATACTGATATATTTGTTTTGACAAAGTCTTTGATTTTATTGAATGTTGTTAATAGTAATAATATGAAGAAAGAGGACCTGTATTTGTTGTGGACAATGTTAGCAATAGCCAGAAAATGTATAGCTAGAAGATGGAACTCTAATGTAACACTCACAATGGAGGAATTCCTATCATCACTGAAGAAATGCATACTAATGGAGAAAAGAACTAAAGAGTTAAGAACTTTTCCTAAGACATTGGTTAATAGTCTGTGGAGGAAAGTTTTGAATTTGATTGATACCCTACAGATGGAACCAAACTCTTCCTATCATAGTTTATATATTAACTTATTATTTAACTACAAATGTTTTTATCTGAATCCTTTTTGTCAGTCTGAATGTAAATACTGTAAATAGTTATTGAATGTTATGAATGTATTAAATTATTGTGTTATTTCATCAAAATAAAATCATTTGAGTAAAAAAAGTAAAAGAAAGAAAGAATAAGACATTTAAATGTACAGGATCTGAACTGGGATAAAGTAGCAGCCAGAGAGTTGAAAACAGTTAATAAAATCTCCTAAGTGGAAAACTTTAGGCCCATGTGCAGTACCTAACTTTTGGCTAAAAGTATTACCCTCTTTACATGAAGATTTAGCCATGAATAAGAACTATTTATATGTGCACACCAACCTGGTTAACAACAGGAAAAACAATACTCCTACTTAAGGGTGAACCTGCAAGATATCCTAAAAGCTATAGACCAATAACTTGCCTTCCAATGACATATAAACTATACACTGGAATTGATGCCGACAGAGTTTATAGTCATTTAGAAGAAAACTCAATTGTGGCAATAGAACAAAAGGGTAAGAAAAGAAAGTCATTTGGAACAAAGGATCATTTGTTGTTAAATAATGTCATAATGGAGAACTGTAAAACATAAATACAAAAAGGATCTGACAGTATTCCACATCCATGCATAAAAGAGTGCTTAAATGTTTAAGATAGACCTTACACTGATTGATTGCATTATGGTGACCATAAAACAGTTGCAAACCACTTTGCAGTTAAGCCATGATGAAGGCTAAATTATTAGTTCAGGGATAAAAATTCTAAGACGGATATTCCTGGGTGACTCTTTGTCACCACTGCTCTTTTGTCTTGCCCTTAATGCATTAAGTTATCTACTTAACCGATTAGGTCATGGCTAACAGAAAACAACAAAGATCATCAGATGAGAAACTGAAAGCAAAACTGCAAGTGTTCAAAACGTTTTCAGGTGATATAAGAATGTCATTTGGTCTTGACAAATGTGCAAAACCAACATTTAAAGCAGGAATGCTACAGCAACAAGAAAACATCAGCCTAGGACAGGAATGTAATATAGAAGAACTTGAGCAAGAGAGAGTATATAAATATTTGGAAATTTATGAGAGATCAGCAATAAAGCATGAACAAATGTGAATAAAACTTAGTAAGGAATATTTTAGAAGACTAAAAGTAATACTGAAAGCAGCGCTGACATATAGGGAAATGGTCCAAACTATAAACCAATTTTTCACTTCCTGTCATAACTTACAGTTTTGGAGTGACTGACTGGTCCCAAAAGGTGATGGATTGGTTGCACAGGAAAACAAGAAGGATGCTTCTTGCTTATCAAATGATTTATAAAAATCATTGTATACCAAGACTATATATTCCCCATTCTGAAGGAGATACAGGCCTCCTCAAAATTGATTACAAGTATAGATCTGCAAACTTAGGACTATGTACATATCTGCTGAACTCACAAGACCCAAACATGGTGAATGTTTTAAAATATGAGGAGAATAAGTCTAAGATGACTTTCCTGCCAAGTTTAGCAGAAGCATGTTGGTATCATGCAGAATAGAAATCAAACCAGATGTAGATAAAAATCAGGCAGCAACTGAATGTGCCAAAAAAAAACAAAAGAAAGAATATAAGGTGAAGGATCAGATCAGAAGGCAAGAAATGTGGAAAATGCATAAATATGGTTGCAAATGCAGAAAACTCTTGGAACAATTTCATGTTGATCAGGATCAAATGCATGGATGGTTAAGGAGAGGTGAATTGAAACCAAAAGACAAAATATTGGCAGCCCAAGGGCATGAACTATGTACATGTTGGTTTACAAAGTCCACTGAACATGTGGGAGAAACAGACAAATATAGGTTTTGTAAAAGAGAACTGGAAAACAGTCGGACATCTTGTTGCTGGTTGTGATATACAAATGGCAGAAAGCCTGTATACTGAAAGGCATAATAATGTGGCAAAACTGTTGCATTGGGGATTGTGCAAACATTATAAAACTGAAGTAGCTGAAACTCTGGAAATATGAGCCACAAAGCATTATAGAAAATGATGAAGTTTAGATCACATGGGATCACCTATTACCAACATTTCAAAAACAGATGCGAGAAAAACAGATATAGTAATCCATGAAAAGAAGATAAAAGCATTGATTATTGAAATTGCTACACCCAGTGACTATAGTATCTTATGTACAGAGAGACACAAAGTCATAAAATGCCAGGATTTGCAAGCAGAAATGAGGGCAATGTGGAAGAAGGAAACCTAGACAGTTCCAATAGTAGCAGGAGCAAATGGTCTTGTAAAAAAGAATTTACAATTGTACGTACCTATGTTACAGATACATATAACTCCATATGAACTGCTGAAGGTGTCATTACTGGGCACATTGTGGGTTCTGGGAAGAGCACTTCTGGCTAGCCTCAAAGATTGAAACACTACTAGTTTCATGAACTTTAATCATACTTTGACTTACAAATGTGGTCCATTTCCATCATGATATTAGAAACCCAAAAGACTTGGAGAAATTAAAAAAAGAGAGATACTGTACTAAAAGGATACAAGGACTAAACAACATGTCCTACATAGACTAACTCAGTATTCTACAGACTGTTAAGAGGTGACCTGTCTCTGGTATACAAGGCATCCTCTGACCCATTATTGATGTATTTACTGCACATACGAAAGTCATATAGCATCCAAAATACTCAGTCTAAGGATCTAATCCTCTTCTGCAACATCAGCAGAATGGTTTGAAGGGACAGCTATATCTCACAGAGGATACTGCTACTGTGGAACAGACTCCCTAGCCACATAAAACAAAGTTCATCCTTTCCATACTCAAGCACAACTTAGTTCTATGGATGGAAAACAGATAATGTACCCCAGGTCTGCCCCCTGTACTACTAATGGACCGAAGCAGCTCCTAAATGTTTTATCCAATGCATGGGTCCCCTCAGATTATATATGGTATTATCCTAGTTATTCTCATTAGGGGTAATATATAATTATTGACCATGGGATGAGTAAAGCCAATCTATAACCAAATGGGACATTTTTTTTAGCACAAAAGTGGAAATTGGCTAGGCTTAAAATGGCCCACAAGGGCAGATAGCCTAGTACATACCTATAAACCTATAAAGATAAACTAGGACATAGGGTCCTTCACTTTATGTGCTTGCTGGAATGAAATACATAACAGTAACTGAGTTATTTATCAAACCCAAAAGCAATAAATTACGTGAGACACAACTGGATCCTGTTGGTTTGTGAACCATCTGTATAAGACCAAGGCCAAACTAGGTTGCTTAACAGATCTTGCATTAGCAGACCAAACATACTGACATTAAAGTCATCCACTAATAACATTTTTGTACAATATGTCATGATGGTTAATATAGCAGAGGATCAAAGTATGCAGGGTAAAAAGGGAGAAATCTGGAATAATGCCACTTTAATTTTGGTAAAAATTTTAACTAGATTTTTTCTACTAACAGCCTTTTAGATCTATATTTGTCCTCCTATAAGAGACAGCAATTAAAATCAACTACCATGAAATTTAGACAATAATACAAGGCATCCTTTAATCTAAAGCTAGGTTAGTCCCAATTAGTGTAACTGTAGTCTTGAATCTAATGTTGCAAGTTGTGTGTACCAGGTTTTAAACCAAGCTTCTGTTATGTTAGTAAATCTAGATCATTATTATAAGAGTCATGCAAGTGTATTATCCAACCTGTTACAGAAACTACTTGCTTTTAAGAGGCATGTTGTAGTTTTGCAGGAGATGCAAGAAACATGAGTGAAGAAGAAAAGCAGACATAATAATCTTGGAGCAGAACAGAAAACCATTATAAAAATCTAGAGGTTGGAGTGCATACAGTGATAAAAAGCAGTGTAGAAGGAATTTGAGCAAAGTCCGTGACTAAGTAATGATTCAAGATTTGAAGTTGTTGTTTGTCTTTCGGCTTTTCCCAGTTAGGGGTTGCCACAGCTGAACTCCAGTCCGCTAATGATTGGCAGTAGAATTTTACGGTGCCGAGTTGCCAGCTCGATGCCCAACCTTCAACGAAGGCACTCCCATTCATCGCCACTTGACCGCAGGGAGGACATGCAGACTCCACACAGAAGGCACTCCCCGCACTCCAGCTGAGAATCAAACGGGAGAACCTGTTGCTGTGAGGCAACAATGCTACCGCTGCACCACCGTGGATTAATTGAAGTGAAAAGTGCAAACGGTGGTGCTAACTGAATAACTGTACAATGATTTACTACGGTTGGCAGCCTAGTAGGAAAGGAGCACAGCAAGTGAATGCTAATTAATGTAGAGACCAATACAAATAAGAAATTAACCCAAGATGGGAGATGAGGTAGTTATAGTGAGATCTTCCTTAGTTCTTGCAGATTCACTCATTCAAGAAAAGTATAAATTAGAATACAACAGAAAGTAAGAATCATAAAAAATAAAACAAGACAGGAGAAATAAGTAATGGAAAGAAGTGTTCAGATAAACAAGAAATGGGAATGACTGTGGAACAAAGAAAGGATGCAATAAATAGAAAATACGCTGCCACTCATTGGCTCAGAACACAGCTGTACTGCAGTGCAATGAGGATATCTGCCACCTGGGGGCAGAGTGTTCAAAATGCACCCTACCCTTTCCCCTCTCACTCTGTAGTTAAATGGCAAGATCCCTTTTCCAGATTTTACTATGTGAGGTTTGCAAAATTGTTGTACTTGGAATTAAATAAACAGAATTCAGCAATCAATGCTATTAATTTTTCAAAAGTTAATATCACACGGGGTAAAATTTTCTGTACTCACCAACTAATCAGTTATATCATCAAAATGTACTTTATCCATTGCTTCTTTTTCTACGCTATATAGAACCAAGTTATTATACTGCCTTTGCTCGATCTGCACTTTCAGATAAGACAGAAGAATATACGTTAACATTTCTGAATGATTATTCACAACTTGCTATTGAAATAACTATTATTAAAAGGATATAAGGTGCCACTTGTGGCTTTAGAAAAGTATATTCTGCACTAGAGATATAAGTAAGTAGCTTCAAAAGATTTTCAAGTAAAACTTTACTTCTGCTGTGCAGTGACATTTTACGATTACATATTCCACTACAAAGTTCTGTGAAATTAAGATCCACGCTGTAAGTTGCCAAACTTGTGCAAGTTTTACATAAACCATTCATATTGTTAATCTGTATAAGACATCTCACACTCAGGAAGAGCCAAGATTTCGTGTTCATATCCCTCAGTTGAGTGAAATGAGTTCTCATATTGGCTTGAAGTAGATCTTGAATGCTTTTCACAGCATGTGTTACTTCATCGTCTACAGTAAGGTGAGTCATTTCTCAAGCTGTATTATACTGCCTGTCTTTACTGTTCTTTGTACTGTCACCCTCCATCTCTAAAATGTTCTTAACATTCTGAACTGAATTTTGGAAAAAAAGAGTTACGGATTTTAGAGAAATACTTCATTAAAGGATTCCATGTCTGATAATGCCTATGGAAATTTTATTTTGAATCATGGAGTCTGTCTATGTATCCATTCATAATTTCCTAGGACAACTTGCCAGAAGATTAGAAGCATTACCAAGCTGAAATTAATATGCAAATAAGCAATTTTTATTCACATCAGATCTTGCATGGCATGGAGTAGTGAGGACTTCAAACGTAGCATAGCATAGTCCAGATACAGGCTTGCTGCTTCTGGAACTGTTTGTAGTGGCTTGTTTGTTCTGAGCATGTTTTCCAGGCCATCTTGGATTGGAAGAGGCCTAGATGCACTTCATTGAGAGGATTGTACTGATTGGGACTTGTCTGGTAAAGGGAGGCCAATCTAAAGCTTGGAATAAGCATCCTTATTGGTCTTTTTGAATCTTTTTAAGTTTTTTTTCAAGCTCTTAACTTCTGGTATTTAGGCCTACATTTGAGCAGGTTTTTGCTTGTTTTCGCATCACACAGTATCTCACACTGCCATGCAGTTGTGAGCCAAAGCCAGACAGTTAAATTCAGCAAATTTTCCCTAAAACCCAGGCAGAAATATCCATCCACTGAGCTCCTCCATGATTGATTCTGAATAGCCACCCCTAGTGACAACAGTCTTCAACCTAGCATTATGGACATTTGGACTACCCTTGTTTCTCCTGTCAACCTTGTTGACTTGGGTCTCTTGAGGGGCAGTGTAGCAATTGCCTCATGTACACAGACAACCCTCTACTAATAACACTCTAGTACAGAGAGTGAGAGATGTATTTACACCAAGAATCTAGAATCCATGTTCTCTCTCACTTAAAACAGTAATAGGGAGAAGGTTGTCAACTCACCCACCACTATATATGCTCGTAGTACCACTACTCATACACAAAGTATGCATCAAAAATGTAAATCCATATATGCGGAGGTTCTCTCGAAATATTTACTAAACACCAGAGACCTCCAAAACACAAGAGTGCTACAACTAACACAGTTCCCACAACACCCATGACACATAGCAACACCATTGTCTCACCCACAAAGCTAGTAAGGTGTAACAACTCAATAGTGCAAAAGTTCCTTGACTTTGTTAAATCAAATGCATTGGAACAAATTATCCATAACCTGGCAAAGGGAACAAACATTCTGGATCTGGTCCTCACCAAAGTGTCAAACAGATGCACTGCCACAACTGTCGAACCCTCATTAGTAAAAACTGACCACAAATCAGTCACCTTCAAGCTGGCACTAACAACAAAACTCATAAAGGGTGAAATCAGACTAAAAAACTTCACCAAGGTAAACAATACCGTTCTAGGTGAAGGTATAAATACATTCCAAGCCTCACCCCAAGCTGTAAGTGGTAACTATACTAAAGTACAATCACTTGCATAAATGTATAAACTCGGCCATACCAGAAAGAATCGAAGCCAAAGCCCCAAGTAAAAACAAGCTGCCATGGTGAACATCCAGCATCAACAAACTTTACAATAAATGCAAAAAGTTGCTGTCCAAGAAAACAAAGGCAAGTCCCCAACAATGGAAAAACACTCTCTGGAGATTTAACAGGCAAATAAAACAACTTGTCAAATCCTCCAAGGGCTCCTTTGAGAGAAACTTAGCAAGTAAAGCCAAAGATACCCATAACACCTCTTACAGCTACGTACATTACCTAAAGGGTAGGACCCAAGCATGTGCAGAACTAGTGGCCAATGATATCACACTCACTGACCCCACAGAGATAGCAAACCTGCTAGTGGATAGGTTTGGCAAAAATTTCATTTTCTTATATCCCCTCCTAAGTTACAACAAACATCCCCACACCCTACAAATCTGAAGAGTAGGTCCTCAAAGCCTTGTCCAAGGCAAAAAATATAGCCTCTGTGGGATTAGATGACATCCAAAGCTGTCTTCTAAACAGGCTTAAAGCATTAACTAGTATCACCACTAAATAACCTTTTCAATCATAGCCTAAACCTAGGCTTTGTTCCTGTGGAATAGAAACCAGCAACAGTTATTCTCCTCCACAGAGGTGGCCTAGCAACATACCCAGGGAATTACAGACCCCTAAGCCTGACCAGCCTCATCTGTAAGGCCACGGAATATATCATTATGTACATCAGAAATAAAGACATAGGTTACCTCCAAACCCTCGATCTTACTCAATTTGGCTTCATGAAGGGCAAATCCTGCCTGTTAAATCTGGTGATTTCTTTGAAAATGTTACCAAGGCCATTGACAAGGGCAAATCTGTGCACACAGTATACCACGACCTAGCAAAGGTTTTCGACACATCCCACATTCAAGCATTACAGATAAACCTAGCAAACAATGTAAACCCCTTCATTGTAAGATGGGTTGCCAACTGGCTCACAAACGGGGCACACACTAGCAAACTGGGTGACTCCACATCAACCAGCAGACCTGTTACCAGTGGGGTGCCACAGGGGTCAGTGCTGGGCCCCCTACTGTTTGGTATATACATCTCAGAAGTTCAGTTCAAACTAGTGGGATGTGGCTGGCCAAGTCTGCAGATGAATGCAAACTAGGTGCAATCATTGAATCCCCAAATTATGTCAGTATACTCCAGGAGGGTGTCACGCAGACCAACGACTGGTGTATTAGTCACGGTCTCAAAATGAATGCAAAGAAATGCAGCATCATTCATTTCATCACAAATAATGTCCCCTCACATTATCAAATCAACAGCAGTACCCTAAGTACCCATGAAGTGGTAAGAGATCTGGGATCACAAGTTGACATTGACCATAATTTTGAGCACCATGTGTCTACTGCAGTAAGGAAAGCTTTCTACACAGCAGATTTGATTAGCAAAGGTATCACCTCAAGAGCAAAAGAAGTTATAATGCCCTGTACTCGGCACATATCCAGCCCATTATTGAGTATAATGGCCTGTTTGCCATGTACTGCACTAAGCAACTGCAGAAATTAGAAAGACCTCAGAGGTTTGTAACAAAGAAGATCAAGGGGGGTCTAGCATGTGCCTTACACAGACTGACTAAAGTCCTTGTCACTATATTTCATATCATATAGACTTCTTAGGGGAGACTTACGCCTGGCCTACAGAGTAATCCAAGACCCAAACCTAATGAATTTGCTGCATATCCGTAAATCAAAAGGGACCATGGCTACCCAATCCAAGGACCTAAATATGGCCTGCGACTTAAATAAAACATATTGGAGGGACAGATTTATCTCCCAGTGACTGTCGCATCTTTGGAACAGGCTACCAATTCATGTGAAACAAAGCACCAAACGGTAGGGGGCCCAGCACTGACCCCTGTGGCACTGTTCAAGTGGAGATTGTATGAGTGGATAGGGCACTGTAACTTCTTAACGGGGTAGAGCCCACAGCAATCCTGGACATGGGCAGTCATCACTAAATGCAGTCTTGGGTATTGTCTAGCATTTCTATGGTATTACATTGGAATGAAACGGCTAGGCTTAAAATTACCTCTGGGTCGATAGCCTAGCAATCTCCTATGATTCTATGATTCTCTGTAGCATCGCCATCAAAATTATCAAGCACATCATAAACAACTTTAAAGGCTTTTATTCTTAAAATCCATTGTATACAATGACATTTGATAGCAGTCAATGCAGTTTCCTATCATTCTTAACATATTTAAAAGTAGAGCTATAGGAGATTTTTAAATGACTAGTTGTCGAAAAGTGTTGCAATCATTGCATCTTGCTTAACAGAATGAACTTCTGCCAAGCTTATACTGTGATTGTTGCAATTCACTGTTATCATTAGTGTTTGTATGTGTTAACTGGAGCAGAGCACTGATCCACTCGGACCTTTTTCAGACTACTTTCAGGAACACTGTTTGATTAAGTCTTGCTTAGAGCCGCACAGGAATCAAAATCATGGACTACAGGAAATAATTCATTAACAGCTCATACCCTTATTCCTCTGCACTAAATGCCAGACTTACAAACAATCTTCTAATAATTCATTAACAGCTCATACCCTTATTCCTCTGCACTAAATGCCAGACTTACAAACAATCTTCTAATAATTCATTAACAGCTCATACCCTTATTCCTCTGCACTAAATGCCAGACTTACAAACAATCTTCTAATAATTCATTAACAGCTCATACCCTTATTCCTCTGCACTAAATGCCAGACTTACAAACAATCTTCTAATAATTCATTAACAGCTCATACCCTTATTCCTCTGCACTAAATGCCAGACTTACAAACAATCTTCTAATAATTCATTAACAGCTCATACCCTTATTCCTCTGCACTAAATGCCAGACTTACAAACAATCTTCTAATAATTCATTAACAGCTCATACCCTTATTCCTCTGCACTAAATGCCAGACTTACAAACAATCTTCTAATAATTCATTAACAGCTCATACCCTTATTCCTCTGCACTAAATGCCAGACTTACAAACAATCTTCTAATAATTCATTAACAGCTCATACCCTTATTCCTCTGCACTAAATGCCAGACTTACAAACAATCTTCTAATAATTCATTAACAGCTCATACCCTTATTCCTCTGCACTAAATGCCAGACTTACAAACAATCTTCTAATAATTCATTAACAGCTCATACCCTTATTCCTCTGCACTAAATGCCAGACTTACAAACAATCTTCTAATAATTCATTAACAGCTCATACCCTTATTCCTCTGCACTAAATGCCAGACTTACAAACAATCTTCTAATAATTCATTAACAGCTCATACCCTTATTCCTCTGCACTAAATGCCAGACTTACAAACAATCTTCTAATAATTCATTAACAGCTCATACCCTTATTCCTCTGCACTAAATGCCAGACTTACAAACAATCTTCTAATAATTCATTAACAGCTCATACCCTTATTCCTCTGCACTAAATGCCAGACTTACAAACAATCTTCTAATAATTCATTAACAGCTCATACCCTTATTCCTCTGCACTAAATGCCAGACTTACAAACAATCTTCTAATAATTCATTAACAGCTCATACCCTTATTCCTCTGCACTAAATGCCAGACTTACAAACAATCTTCTAATAATTCATTAACAGCTCATACCCTTATTCCTCTGCACTAAATGCCAGACTTACAAACAATCTTCTAATAATTCATTAACAGCTCATACCCTTATTCCTCTGCACTAAATGCCAGACTTACAAACAATCTTCTAATAATTCATTAACAGCTCATACCCTTATTCCTCTGCACTAAATGCCAGACTTACAAACAATCTTCTAATAATTCATTAACAGCTCATACCCTTATTCCTCTGCACTAAATGCCAGACTTACAAACAATCTTCTAATAATTCATTAACAGCTCATACCCTTATTCCTCTGCACTAAATGCCAGACTTACAAACAATCTTCTAATAATTCATTAACAGCTCATACCCTTATTCCTCTGCACTAAATGCCAGACTTACAAACAATCTTCTAATAATTCATTAACAGCTCATACCCTTATTCCTCTGCACTAAATGCCAGACTTACAAACAATCTTCTAATAATTCATTAACAGCTCATACCCTTATTCCTCTGCACTAAATGCCAGACTTACAAACAATCTTCTAATAATTCATTAACAGCTCATACCCTTATTCCTCTGCACTAAATGCCAGACTTACAAACAATCTTCTAATAATTCATTAACAGCTCATACCCTTATTCCTCTGCACTAAATGCCAGACTTACAAACAATCTTCTAATAATTCATTAACAGCTCATACCCTTATTCCTCTGCACTAAATGCCAGACTTACAAACAATCTTCTAATAATTCATTAACAGCTCATACCCTTATTCCTCTGCACTAAATGCCAGACTTACAAACAATCTTCTAATAATTCATTAACAGCTCATACCCTTATTCCTCTGCACTAAATGCCAGACTTACAAACAATCTTCTAATAATTCATTAACAGCTCATACCCTTATTCCTCTGCACTAAATGCCAGACTTACAAACAATCTTCTAATAATTCATTAACAGCTCATACCCTTATTCCTCTGCACTAAATGCCAGACTTACAAACAATCTTCTAATAATTCATTAACAGCTCATACCCTTATTCCTCTGCACTAAATGCCAGACTTACAAACAATCTTCTAATAATTCATTAACAGCTCATACCCTTATTCCTCTGCACTAAATGCCAGACTTACAAACAATCTTCTAATAATTCATTAACAGCTCATACCCTTATTCCTCTGCACTAAATGCCAGACTTACAAACAATCTTCTAATAATTCATTAACAGCTCATACCCTTATTCCTCTGCACTAAATGCCAGACTTACAAACAATCTTCTAATAATTCATTAACAGCTCATACCCTTATTCCTCTGCACTAAATGCCAGACTTACAAACAATCTTCTAATAATTCATTAACAGCTCATACCCTTATTCCTCTGCACTAAATGCCAGACTTACAAACAATCTTCTAATAATTCATTAACAGCTCATACCCTTATTCCTCTGCACTAAATGCCAGACTTACAAACAATCTTCTAATAATTCATTAACAGCTCATACCCTTATTCCTCTGCACTAAATGCCAGACTTACAAACAATCTTCTAATAATTCATTAACAGCTCATACCCTTATTCCTCTGCACTAAATGCCAGACTTACAAACAATCTTCTAATAATTCATTAACAGCTCATACCCTTATTCCTCTGCACTAAATGCCAGACTTACAAACAATCTTCTAATAATTCATTAACAGCTCATACCCTTATTCCTCTGCACTAAATGCCAGACTTACAAACAATCTTCTAATAATTCATTAACAGCTCATACCCTTATTCCTCTGCACTAAATGCCAGACTTACAAACAATCTTCTAATAATTCATTAACAGCTCATACCCTTATTCCTCTGCACTAAATGCCAGACTTACAAACAATCTTCTAATAATTCATTAACAGCTCATACCCTTATTCCTCTGCACTAAATGCCAGACTTACAAACAATCTTCTAATAATTCATTAACAGCTCATACCCTTATTCCTCTGCACTAAATGCCAGACTTACAAACAATCTTCTAATAATTCATTAACAGCTCATACCCTTATTCCTCTGCACTAAATGCCAGACTTACAAACAATCTTCTAATAATTCATTAACAGCTCATACCCTTATTCCTCTGCACTAAATGCCAGACTTACAAACAATCTTCTAATAATTCATTAACAGCTCATACCCTTATTCCTCTGCACTAAATGCCAGACTTACAAACAATCTTCTAATAATTCATTAACAGCTCATACCCTTATTCCTCTGCACTAAATGCCAGACTTACAAACAATCTTCTAATAATTCATTAACAGCTCATACCCTTATTCCTCTGCACTAAATGCCAGACTTACAAACAATCTTCTAATAATTCATTAACAGCTCATACCCTTATTCCTCTGCACTAAATGCCAGACTTACAAACAATCTTCTAATAATTCATTAACAGCTCATACCCTTATTCCTCTGCACTAAATGCCAGACTTACAAACAATCTTCTAATAATTCATTAACAGCTCATACCCTTATTCCTCTGCACTAAATGCCAGACTTACAAACAATCTTCTAATAATTCATTAACAGCTCATACCCTTATTCCTCTGCACTAAATGCCAGACTTACAAACAATCTTCTAATAATTCATTAACAGCTCATACCCTTATTCCTCTGCACTAAATGCCAGACTTACAAACAATCTTCTAATAATTCATTAACAGCTCATACCCTTATTCCTCTGCACTAAATGCCAGACTTACAAACAATCTTCTAATAATTCATTAACAGCTCATACCCTTATTCCTCTGCACTAAATGCCAGACTTACAAACAATCTTCTAATAATTCATTAACAGCTCATACCCTTATTCCTCTGCACTAAATGCCAGACTTACAAACAATCTTCTAATAATTCATTAACAGCTCATACCCTTATTCCTCTGCACTAAATGCCAGACTTACAAACAATCTTCTAATAATTCATTAACAGCTCATACCCTTATTCCTCTGCACTAAATGCCAGACTTACAAACAATCTTCTAATAATTCATTAACAGCTCATACCCTTATTCCTCTGCACTAAATGCCAGACTTACAAACAATCTTCTAATAATTCATTAACAGCTCATACCCTTATTCCTCTGCACTAAATGCCAGACTTACAAACAATCTTCTAATAATTCATTAACAGCTCATACCCTTATTCCTCTGCACTAAATGCCAGACTTACAAACAATCTTCTAATAATTCATTAACAGCTCATACCCTTATTCCTCTGCACTAAATGCCAGACTTACAAACAATCTTCTAATAATTCATTAACAGCTCATACCCTTATTCCTCTGCACTAAATGCCAGACTTACAAACAATCTTCTAATAATTCATTAACAGCTCATACCCTTATTCCTCTGCACTAAATGCCAGACTTACAAACAATCTTCTAATAATTCATTAACAGCTCATACCCTTATTCCTCTGCACTAAATGCCAGACTTACAAACAATCTTCTAATAATTCATTAACAGCTCATACCCTTATTCCTCTGCACTAAATGCCAGACTTACAAACAATCTTCTAATAATTCATTAACAGCTCATACCCTTATTCCTCTGCACTAAATGCCAGACTTACAAACAATCTTCTAATAATTCATTAACAGCTCATACCCTTATTCCTCTGCACTAAATGCCAGACTTACAAACAATCTTCTAATAATTCATTAACAGCTCATACCCTTATTCCTCTGCACTAAATGCCAGACTTACAAACAATCTTCTAATAATTCATTAACAGCTCATACCCTTATTCCTCTGCACTAAATGCCAGACTTACAAACAATCTTCTAATAATTCATTAACAGCTCATACCCTTATTCCTCTGCACTAAATGCCAGACTTACAAACAATCTTCTAATAATTCATTAACAGCTCATACCCTTATTCCTCTGCACTAAATGCCAGACTTACAAACAATCTTCTAATAATTCATTAACAGCTCATACCCTTATTCCTCTGCACTAAATGCCAGACTTACAAACAATCTTCTAATAATTCATTAACAGCTCATACCCTTATTCCTCTGCACTAAATGCCAGACTTACAAACAATCTTCTAATAATTCATTAACAGCTCATACCCTTATTCCTCTGCACTAAATGCCAGACTTACAAACAATCTTCTAATAATTCATTAACAGCTCATACCCTTATTCCTCTGCACTAAATGCCAGACTTACAAACAATCTTCTAATAATTCATTAACAGCTCATACCCTTATTCCTCTGCACTAAATGCCAGACTTACAAACAATCTTCTAATAATTCATTAACAGCTCATACCCTTATTCCTCTGCACTAAATGCCAGACTTACAAACAATCTTCTAATAATTCATTAACAGCTCATACCCTTATTCCTCTGCACTAAATGCCAGACTTACAAACAATCTTCTAATAATTCATTAACAGCTCATACCCTTATTCCTCTGCACTAAATGCCAGACTTACAAACAATCTTCTAATAATTCATTAACAGCTCATACCCTTATTCCTCTGCACTAAATGCCAGACTTACAAACAATCTTCTAATAATTCATTAACAGCTCATACCCTTATTCCTCTGCACTAAATGCCAGACTTACAAACAATCTTCTAATAATTCATTAACAGCTCATACCCTTATTCCTCTGCACTAAATGCCAGACTTACAAACAATCTTCTAATAATTCATTAACAGCTCATACCCTTATTCCTCTGCACTAAATGCCAGACTTACAAACAATCTTCTAATAATTCATTAACAGCTCATACCCTTATTCCTCTGCACTAAATGCCAGACTTACAAACAATCTTCTAATAATTCATTAACAGCTCATACCCTTATTCCTCTGCACTAAATGCCAGACTTACAAACAATCTTCTAATAATTCATTAACAGCTCATACCCTTATTCCTCTGCACTAAATGCCAGACTTACAAACAATCTTCTAATAATTCATTAACAGCTCATACCCTTATTCCTCTGCACTAAATGCCAGACTTACAAACAATCTTCTAATAATTCATTAACAGCTCATACCCTTATTCCTCTGCACTAAATGCCAGACTTACAAACAATCTTCTAATAATTCATTAACAGCTCATACCCTTATTCCTCTGCACTAAATGCCAGACTTACAAACAATCTTCTAATAATTCATTAACAGCTCATACCCTTATTCCTCTGCACTAAATGCCAGACTTACAAACAATCTTCTAATAATTCATTAACAGCTCATACCCTTATTCCTCTGCACTAAATGCCAGACTTACAAACAATCTTCTAATAATTCATTAACAGCTCATACCCTTATTCCTCTGCACTAAATGCCAGACTTACAAACAATCTTCTAATAATTCATTAACAGCTCATACCCTTATTCCTCTGCACTAAATGCCAGACTTACAAACAATCTTCTAATAATTCATTAACAGCTCATACCCTTATTCCTCTGCACTAAATGCCAGACTTACAAACAATCTTCTAATAATTCATTAACAGCTCATACCCTTATTCCTCTGCACTAAATGCCAGACTTACAAACAATCTTCTAATAATTCATTAACAGCTCATACCCTTATTCCTCTGCACTAAATGCCAGACTTACAAACAATCTTCTAATAATTCATTAACAGCTCATACCCTTATTCCTCTGCACTAAATGCCAGACTTACAAACAATCTTCTAATAATTCATTAACAGCTCATACCCTTATTCCTCTGCACTAAATGCCAGACTTACAAACAATCTTCTAATAATTCATTAACAGCTCATACCCTTATTCCTCTGCACTAAATGCCAGACTTACAAACAATCTTCTAATAATTCATTAACAGCTCATACCCTTATTCCTCTGCACTAAATGCCAGACTTACAAACAATCTTCTAATAATTCATTAACAGCTCATACCCTTATTCCTCTGCACTAAATGCCAGACTTACAAACAATCTTCTAATAATTCATTAACAGCTCATACCCTTATTCCTCTGCACTAAATGCCAGACTTACAAACAATCTTCTAATAATTCATTAACAGCTCATACCCTTATTCCTCTGCACTAAATGCCAGACTTACAAACAATCTTCTAATAATTCATTAACAGCTCATACCCTTATTCCTCTGCACTAAATGCCAGACTTACAAACAATCTTCTAATAATTCATTAACAGCTCATACCCTTATTCCTCTGCACTAAATGCCAGACTTACAAACAATCTTCTAATAATTCATTAACAGCTCATACCCTTATTCCTCTGCACTAAATGCCAGACTTACAAACAATCTTCTAATAATTCATTAACAGCTCATACCCTTATTCCTCTGCACTAAATGCCAGACTTACAAACAATCTTCTAATAATTCATTAACAGCTCATACCCTTATTCCTCTGCACTAAATGCCAGACTTACAAACAATCTTCTAATAATTCATTAACAGCTCATACCCTTATTCCTCTGCACTAAATGCCAGACTTACAAACAATCTTCTAATAATTCATTAACAGCTCATACCCTTATTCCTCTGCACTAAATGCCAGACTTACAAACAATCTTCTAATAATTCATTAACAGCTCATACCCTTATTCCTCTGCACTAAATGCCAGACTTACAAACAATCTTCTAATAATTCATTAACAGCTCATACCCTTATTCCTCTGCACTAAATGCCAGACTTACAAACAATCTTCTAATAATTCATTAACAGCTCATACCCTTATTCCTCTGCACTAAATGCCAGACTTACAAACAATCTTCTAATAATTCATTAACAGCTCATACCCTTATTCCTCTGCACTAAATGCCAGACTTACAAACAATCTTCTAATAATTCATTAACAGCTCATACCCTTATTCCTCTGCACTAAATGCCAGACTTACAAACAATCTTCTAATAATTCATTAACAGCTCATACCCTTATTCCTCTGCACTAAATGCCAGACTTACAAACAATCTTCTAATAATTCATTAACAGCTCATACCCTTATTCCTCTGCACTAAATGCCAGACTTACAAACAATCTTCTAATAATTCATTAACAGCTCATACCCTTATTCCTCTGCACTAAATGCCAGACTTACAAACAATCTTCTAATAATTCATTAACAGCTCATACCCTTATTCCTCTGCACTAAATGCCAGACTTACAAACAATCTTCTAATAATTCATTAACAGCTCATACCCTTATTCCTCTGCACTAAATGCCAGACTTACAAACAATCTTCTAATAATTCATTAACAGCTCATACCCTTATTCCTCTGCACTAAATGCCAGACTTACAAACAATCTTCTAATAATTCATTAACAGCTCATACCCTTATTCCTCTGCACTAAATGCCAGACTTACAAACAATCTTCTAATAATTCATTAACAGCTCATACCCTTATTCCTCTGCACTAAATGCCAGACTTACAAACAATCTTCTAATAATTCATTAACAGCTCATACCCTTATTCCTCTGCACTAAATGCCAGACTTACAAACAATCTTCTAATAATTCATTAACAGCTCATACCCTTATTCCTCTGCACTAAATGCCAGACTTACAAACAATCTTCTAATAATTCATTAACAGCTCATACCCTTATTCCTCTGCACTAAATGCCAGACTTACAAACAATCTTCTAATAATTCATTAACAGCTCATACCCTTATTCCTCTGCACTAAATGCCAGACTTACAAACAATCTTCTAATAATTCATTAACAGCTCATACCCTTATTCCTCTGCACTAAATGCCAGACTTACAAACAATCTTCTAATAATTCATTAACAGCTCATACCCTTATTCCTCTGCACTAAATGCCAGACTTACAAACAATCTTCTAATAATTCATTAACAGCTCATACCCTTATTCCTCTGCACTAAATGCCAGACTTACAAACAATCTTCTAATAATTCATTAACAGCTCATACCCTTATTCCTCTGCACTAAATGCCAGACTTACAAACAATCTTCTAATAATTCATTAACAGCTCATACCCTTATTCCTCTGCACTAAATGCCAGACTTACAAACAATCTTCTAATAATTCATTAACAGCTCATACCCTTATTCCTCTGCACTAAATGCCAGACTTACAAACAATCTTCTAATAATTCATTAACAGCTCATACCCTTATTCCTCTGCACTAAATGCCAGACTTACAAACAATCTTCTAATAATTCATTAACAGCTCATACCCTTATTCCTCTGCACTAAATGCCAGACTTACAAACAATCTTCTAATAATTCATTAACAGCTCATACCCTTATTCCTCTGCACTAAATGCCAGACTTACAAACAATCTTCTAATAATTCATTAACAGCTCATACCCTTATTCCTCTGCACTAAATGCCAGACTTACAAACAATCTTCTAATAATTCATTAACAGCTCATACCCTTATTCCTCTGCACTAAATGCCAGACTTACAAACAATCTTCTAATAATTCATTAACAGCTCATACCCTTATTCCTCTGCACTAAATGCCAGACTTACAAACAATCTTCTAATAATTCATTAACAGCTCATACCCTTATTCCTCTGCACTAAATGCCAGACTTACAAACAATCTTCTAATAATTCATTAACAGCTCATACCCTTATTCCTCTGCACTAAATGCCAGACTTACAAACAATCTTCTAATAATTCATTAACAGCTCATACCCTTATTCCTCTGCACTAAATGCCAGACTTACAAACAATCTTCTAATAATTCATTAACAGCTCATACCCTTATTCCTCTGCACTAAATGCCAGACTTACAAACAATCTTCTAATAATTCATTAACAGCTCATACCCTTATTCCTCTGCACTAAATGCCAGACTTACAAACAATCTTCTAATAATTCATTAACAGCTCATACCCTTATTCCTCTGCACTAAATGCCAGACTTACAAACAATCTTCTAATAATTCATTAACAGCTCATACCCTTATTCCTCTGCACTAAATGCCAGACTTACAAACAATCTTCTAATAATTCATTAACAGCTCATACCCTTATTCCTCTGCACTAAATGCCAGACTTACAAACAATCTTCTAATAATTCATTAACAGCTCATACCCTTATTCCTCTGCACTAAATGCCAGACTTACAAACAATCTTCTAATAATTCATTAACAGCTCATACCCTTATTCCTCTGCACTAAATGCCAGACTTACAAACAATCTTCTAATAATTCATTAACAGCTCATACCCTTATTCCTCTGCACTAAATGCCAGACTTACAAACAATCTTCTAATAATTCATTAACAGCTCATACCCTTATTCCTCTGCACTAAATGCCAGACTTACAAACAATCTTCTAATAATTCATTAACAGCTCATACCCTTATTCCTCTGCACTAAATGCCAGACTTACAAACAATCTTCTAATAATTCATTAACAGCTCATACCCTTATTCCTCTGCACTAAATGCCAGACTTACAAACAATCTTCTAATAATTCATTAACAGCTCATACCCTTATTCCTCTGCACTAAATGCCAGACTTACAAACAATCTTCTAATAATTCATTAACAGCTCATACCCTTATTCCTCTGCACTAAATGCCAGACTTACAAACAATCTTCTAATAATTCATTAACAGCTCATACCCTTATTCCTCTGCACTAAATGCCAGACTTACAAACAATCTTCTAATAATTCATTAACAGCTCATACCCTTATTCCTCTGCACTAAATGCCAGACTTACAAACAATCTTCTAATAATTCATTAACAGCTCATACCCTTATTCCTCTGCACTAAATGCCAGACTTACAAACAATCTTCTAATAATTCATTAACAGCTCATACCCTTATTCCTCTGCACTAAATGCCAGACTTACAAACAATCTTCTAATAATTCATTAACAGCTCATACCCTTATTCCTCTGCACTAAATGCCAGACTTACAAACAATCTTCTAATAATTCATTAACAGCTCATACCCTTATTCCTCTGCACTAAATGCCAGACTTACAAACAATCTTCTAATAATTCATTAACAGCTCATACCCTTATTCCTCTGCACTAAATGCCAGACTTACAAACAATCTTCTAATAATTCATTAACAGCTCATACCCTTATTCCTCTGCACTAAATGCCAGACTTACAAACAATCTTCTAATAATTCATTAACAGCTCATACCCTTATTCCTCTGCACTAAATGCCAGACTTACAAACAATCTTCTAATAATTCATTAACAGCTCATACCCTTATTCCTCTGCACTAAATGCCAGACTTACAAACAATCTTCTAATAATTCATTAACAGCTCATACCCTTATTCCTCTGCACTAAATGCCAGACTTACAAACAATCTTCTAATAATTCATTAACAGCTCATACCCTTATTCCTCTGCACTAAATGCCAGACTTACAAACAATCTTCTAATAATTCATTAACAGCTCATACCCTTATTCCTCTGCACTAAATGCCAGACTTACAAACAATCTTCTAATAATTCATTAACAGCTCATACCCTTATTCCTCTGCACTAAATGCCAGACTTACAAACAATCTTCTAATAATTCATTAACAGCTCATACCCTTATTCCTCTGCACTAAATGCCAGACTTACAAACAATCTTCTAATAATTCATTAACAGCTCATACCCTTATTCCTCTGCACTAAATGCCAGACTTACAAACAATCTTCTAATAATTCATTAACAGCTCATACCCTTATTCCTCTGCACTAAATGCCAGACTTACAAACAATCTTCTAATAATTCATTAACAGCTCATACCCTTATTCCTCTGCACTAAATGCCAGACTTACAAACAATCTTCTAATAATTCATTAACAGCTCATACCCTTATTCCTCTGCACTAAATGCCAGACTTACAAACAATCTTCTAATAATTCATTAACAGCTCATACCCTTATTCCTCTGCACTAAATGCCAGACTTACAAACAATCTTCTAATAATTCATTAACAGCTCATACCCTTATTCCTCTGCACTAAATGCCAGACTTACAAACAATCTTCTAATAATTCATTAACAGCTCATACCCTTATTCCTCTGCACTAAATGCCAGACTTACAAACAATCTTCTAATAATTCATTAACAGCTCATACCCTTATTCCTCTGCACTAAATGCCAGACTTACAAACAATCTTCTAATAATTCATTAACAGCTCATACCCTTATTCCTCTGCACTAAATGCCAGACTTACAAACAATCTTCTAATAATTCATTAACAGCTCATACCCTTATTCCTCTGCACTAAATGCCAGACTTACAAACAATCTTCTAATAATTCATTAACAGCTCATACCCTTATTCCTCTGCACTAAATGCCAGACTTACAAACAATCTTCTAATAATTCATTAACAGCTCATACCCTTATTCCTCTGCACTAAATGCCAGACTTACAAACAATCTTCTAATAATTCATTAACAGCTCATACCCTTATTCCTCTGCACTAAATGCCAGACTTACAAACAATCTTCTAATAATTCATTAACAGCTCATACCCTTATTCCTCTGCACTAAATGCCAGACTTACAAACAATCTTCTAATAATTCATTAACAGCTCATACCCTTATTCCTCTGCACTAAATGCCAGACTTACAAACAATCTTCTAATAATTCATTAACAGCTCATACCCTTATTCCTCTGCACTAAATGCCAGACTTACAAACAATCTTCTAATAATTCATTAACAGCTCATACCCTTATTCCTCTGCACTAAATGCCAGACTTACAAACAATCTTCTAATAATTCATTAACAGCTCATACCCTTATTCCTCTGCACTAAATGCCAGACTTACAAACAATCTTCTAATAATTCATTAACAGCTCATACCCTTATTCCTCTGCACTAAATGCCAGACTTACAAACAATCTTCTAATAATTCATTAACAGCTCATACCCTTATTCCTCTGCACTAAATGCCAGACTTACAAACAATCTTCTAATAATTCATTAACAGCTCATACCCTTATTCCTCTGCACTAAATGCCAGACTTACAAACAATCTTCTAATAATTCATTAACAGCTCATACCCTTATTCCTCTGCACTAAATGCCAGACTTACAAACAATCTTCTAATAATTCATTAACAGCTCATACCCTTATTCCTCTGCACTAAATGCCAGACTTACAAACAATCTTCTAATAATTCATTAACAGCTCATACCCTTATTCCTCTGCACTAAATGCCAGACTTACAAACAATCTTCTAATAATTCATTAACAGCTCATACCCTTATTCCTCTGCACTAAATGCCAGACTTACAAACAATCTTCTAATAATTCATTAACAGCTCATACCCTTATTCCTCTGCACTAAATGCCAGACTTACAAACAATCTTCTAATAATTCATTAACAGCTCATACCCTTATTCCTCTGCACTAAATGCCAGACTTACAAACAATCTTCTAATAATTCATTAACAGCTCATACCCTTATTCCTCTGCACTAAATGCCAGACTTACAAACAATCTTCTAATAATTCATTAACAGCTCATACCCTTATTCCTCTGCACTAAATGCCAGACTTACAAACAATCTTCTAATAATTCATTAACAGCTCATACCCTTATTCCTCTGCACTAAATGCCAGACTTACAAACAATCTTCTAATAATTCATTAACAGCTCATACCCTTATTCCTCTGCACTAAATGCCAGACTTACAAACAATCTTCTAATAATTCATTAACAGCTCATACCCTTATTCCTCTGCACTAAATGCCAGACTTACAAACAATCTTCTAATAATTCATTAACAGCTCATACCCTTATTCCTCTGCACTAAATGCCAGACTTACAAACAATCTTCTAATAATTCATTAACAGCTCATACCCTTATTCCTCTGCACTAAATGCCAGACTTACAAACAATCTTCTAATAATTCATTAACAGCTCATACCCTTATTCCTCTGCACTAAATGCCAGACTTACAAACAATCTTCTAATAATTCATTAACAGCTCATACCCTTATTCCTCTGCACTAAATGCCAGACTTACAAACAATCTTCTAATAATTCATTAACAGCTCATACCCTTATTCCTCTGCACTAAATGCCAGACTTACAAACAATCTTCTAATAATTCATTAACAGCTCATACCCTTATTCCTCTGCACTAAATGCCAGACTTACAAACAATCTTCTAATAATTCATTAACAGCTCATACCCTTATTCCTCTGCACTAAATGCCAGACTTACAAACAATCTTCTAATAATTCATTAACAGCTCATACCCTTATTCCTCTGCACTAAATGCCAGACTTACAAACAATCTTCTAATAATTCATTAACAGCTCATACCCTTATTCCTCTGCACTAAATGCCAGACTTACAAACAATCTTCTAATAATTCATTAACAGCTCATACCCTTATTCCTCTGCACTAAATGCCAGACTTACAAACAATCTTCTAATAATTCATTAACAGCTCATACCCTTATTCCTCTGCACTAAATGCCAGACTTACAAACAATCTTCTAATAATTCATTAACAGCTCATACCCTTATTCCTCTGCACTAAATGCCAGACTTACAAACAATCTTCTAATAATTCATTAACAGCTCATACCCTTATTCCTCTGCACTAAATGCCAGACTTACAAACAATCTTCTAATAATTCATTAACAGCTCATACCCTTATTCCTCTGCACTAAATGCCAGACTTACAAACAATCTTCTAATAATTCATTAACAGCTCATACCCTTATTCCTCTGCACTAAATGCCAGACTTACAAACAATCTTCTAATAATTCATTAACAGCTCATACCCTTATTCCTCTGCACTAAATGCCAGACTTACAAACAATCTTCTAATAATTCATTAACAGCTCATACCCTTATTCCTCTGCACTAAATGCCAGACTTACAAACAATCTTCTAATAATTCATTAACAGCTCATACCCTTATTCCTCTGCACTAAATGCCAGACTTACAAACAATCTTCTAATAATTCATTAACAGCTCATACCCTTATTCCTCTGCACTAAATGCCAGACTTACAAACAATCTTCTAATAATTCATTAACAGCTCATACCCTTATTCCTCTGCACTAAATGCCAGACTTACAAACAATCTTCTAATAATTCATTAACAGCTCATACCCTTATTCCTCTGCACTAAATGCCAGACTTACAAACAATCTTCTAATAATTCATTAACAGCTCATACCCTTATTCCTCTGCACTAAATGCCAGACTTACAAACAATCTTCTAATAATTCATTAACAGCTCATACCCTTATTCCTCTGCACTAAATGCCAGACTTACAAACAATCTTCTAATAATTCATTAACAGCTCATACCCTTATTCCTCTGCACTAAATGCCAGACTTACAAACAATCTTCTAATAATTCATTAACAGCTCATACCCTTATTCCTCTGCACTAAATGCCAGACTTACAAACAATCTTCTAATAATTCATTAACAGCTCATACCCTTATTCCTCTGCACTAAATGCCAGACTTACAAACAATCTTCTAATAATTCATTAACAGCTCATACCCTTATTCCTCTGCACTAAATGCCAGACTTACAAACAATCTTCTAATAATTCATTAACAGCTCATACCCTTATTCCTCTGCACTAAATGCCAGACTTACAAACAATCTTCTAATAATTCATTAACAGCTCATACCCTTATTCCTCTGCACTAAATGCCAGACTTACAAACAATCTTCTAATAATTCATTAACAGCTCATACCCTTATTCCTCTGCACTAAATGCCAGACTTACAAACAATCTTCTAATAATTCATTAACAGCTCATACCCTTATTCCTCTGCACTAAATGCCAGACTTACAAACAATCTTCTAATAATTCATTAACAGCTCATACCCTTATTCCTCTGCACTAAATGCCAGACTTACAAACAATCTTCTAATAATTCATTAACAGCTCATACCCTTATTCCTCTGCACTAAATGCCAGACTTACAAACAATCTTCTAATAATTCATTAACAGCTCATACCCTTATTCCTCTGCACTAAATGCCAGACTTACAAACAATCTTCTAATAATTCATTAACAGCTCATACCCTTATTCCTCTGCACTAAATGCCAGACTTACAAACAATCTTCTAATAATTCATTAACAGCTCATACCCTTATTCCTCTGCACTAAATGCCAGACTTACAAACAATCTTCTAATAATTCATTAACAGCTCATACCCTTATTCCTCTGCACTAAATGCCAGACTTACAAACAATCTTCTAATAATTCATTAACAGCTCATACCCTTATTCCTCTGCACTAAATGCCAGACTTACAAACAATCTTCTAATAATTCATTAACAGCTCATACCCTTATTCCTCTGCACTAAATGCCAGACTTACAAACAATCTTCTAATAATTCATTAACAGCTCATACCCTTATTCCTCTGCACTAAATGCCAGACTTACAAACAATCTTCTAATAATTCATTAACAGCTCATACCCTTATTCCTCTGCACTAAATGCCAGACTTACAAACAATCTTCTAATAATTCATTAACAGCTCATACCCTTATTCCTCTGCACTAAATGCCAGACTTACAAACAATCTTCTAATAATTCATTAACAGCTCATACCCTTATTCCTCTGCACTAAATGCCAGACTTACAAACAATCTTCTAATAATTCATTAACAGCTCATACCCTTATTCCTCTGCACTAAATGCCAGACTTACAAACAATCTTCTAATAATTCATTAACAGCTCATACCCTTATTCCTCTGCACTAAATGCCAGACTTACAAACAATCTTCTAATAATTCATTAACAGCTCATACCCTTATTCCTCTGCACTAAATGCCAGACTTACAAACAATCTTCTAATAATTCATTAACAGCTCATACCCTTATTCCTCTGCACTAAATGCCAGACTTACAAACAATCTTCTAATAATTCATTAACAGCTCATACCCTTATTCCTCTGCACTAAATGCCAGACTTACAAACAATCTTCTAATAATTCATTAACAGCTCATACCCTTATTCCTCTGCACTAAATGCCAGACTTACAAACAATCTTCTAATAATTCATTAACAGCTCATACCCTTATTCCTCTGCACTAAATGCCAGACTTACAAACAATCTTCTAATAATTCATTAACAGCTCATACCCTTATTCCTCTGCACTAAATGCCAGACTTACAAACAATCTTCTAATAATTCATTAACAGCTCATACCCTTATTCCTCTGCACTAAATGCCAGACTTACAAACAATCTTCTAATAATTCATTAACAGCTCATACCCTTATTCCTCTGCACTAAATGCCAGACTTACAAACAATCTTCTAATAATTCATTAACAGCTCATACCCTTATTCCTCTGCACTAAATGCCAGACTTACAAACAATCTTCTAATAATTCATTAACAGCTCATACCCTTATTCCTCTGCACTAAATGCCAGACTTACAAACAATCTTCTAATAATTCATTAACAGCTCATACCCTTATTCCTCTGCACTAAATGCCAGACTTACAAACAATCTTCTAATAATTCATTAACAGCTCATACCCTTATTCCTCTGCACTAAATGCCAGACTTACAAACAATCTTCTAATAATTCATTAACAGCTCATACCCTTATTCCTCTGCACTAAATGCCAGACTTACAAACAATCTTCTAATAATTCATTAACAGCTCATACCCTTATTCCTCTGCACTAAATGCCAGACTTACAAACAATCTTCTAATAATTCATTAACAGCTCATACCCTTATTCCTCTGCACTAAATGCCAGACTTACAAACAATCTTCTAATAATTCATTAACAGCTCATACCCTTATTCCTCTGCACTAAATGCCAGACTTACAAACAATCTTCTAATAATTCATTAACAGCTCATACCCTTATTCCTCTGCACTAAATGCCAGACTTACAAACAATCTTCTAATAATTCATTAACAGCTCATACCCTTATTCCTCTGCCTAAATGCCAGACTTACAAACAATCTTCTAATAATTCATTAACAGCTCATACCCTTATTCCTCTGCACTAAATGCCAGACTTACAAACAATCTTCTAATAATTCATTAACAGCTCATACCCTTATTCCTCTGCACTAAATGCCAGACTTACAAACAATCTTCTAATAATTCATTAACAGCTCATACCCTTATTCCTCTGCACTAAATGCCAGACTTACAAACAATCTTCTAATAATTCATTAACAGCTCATACCCTTATTCCTCTGCACTAAATGCCAGACTTACAAACAATCTTCTAATAATTCATTAACAGCTCATACCCTTATTCCTCTGCACTAAATGCCAGACTTACAAACAATCTTCTAATAATTCATTAACAGCTCATACCCTTATTCCTCTGCACTAAATGCCAGACTTACAAACAATCTTCTAATAATTCATTAACAGCTCATACCCTTATTCCTCTGCACTAAATGCCAGACTTACAAACAATCTTCTAATAATTCATTAACAGCTCATACCCTTATTCCTCTGCACTAAATGCCAGACTTACAAACAATCTTCTAATAATTCATTAACAGCTCATACCCTTATTCCTCTGCACTAAATGCCAGACTTACAAACAATCTTCTAATAATTCATTAACAGCTCATACCCTTATTCCTCTGCACTAAATGCCAGACTTACAAACAATCTTCTGTGATTTTGTACTGTGATTCAGTCCTGAATGCCAGATATTTAGCCAGATATCACTGTCTTATCATTGCACTGAGAGCAATAATCATTAAAAGGCATTTTGGCTAACCCCTGTCTTTTAACTAGAATCCATTTGATTGCAACTGCATCTTTACTGAGCAAGTAAATGAAATCAAGTAACTATTTCCCTGTGGTTACCTCCTCCTCTTACACAAAATGTATGTCAACAAGTCTGATAACCTTATAGACAATTATTCCTGACATGCAATGGTAACTGGTGACTTCAAAGAAAGGGTGGGGACAGGAAGGAGCAACTGAATGGGTGGAGCTAAGTGGAATGGGGCAGGGCCTGTATTACAGAACAGCCAACTTTAGCAGTGGTTATTTCTTCACATAGACAGCTGGTTATGCTGTCATACCTGCTAAATAGTCTCCTGACATTACTTTCCCTCTTCTAACTACATGCCAGAGTCTGAGAAAGAAAGTTAATTTCATATATACGAGGTCATTGACTGAGATTCATAATAATATCAGAAATCCCAGCATTAAATGACATTGACAATAGTGACCCGAATATTAAGATTTCATTATTGTAACAATCATCCAGGAGAGACAATAAGAAACACAACAAGGAATAATAATATTTCAGACAATGCATTCACTGCTCCAGACTATAGTCCTCAAAAAGCTGCCTCCCTTTTAGGTCTTTCCTGTACGTTGACCACCTATGTGAGTCATTCTTCTGGAGTTAATTATAAAATTAGGTTGCCAACATATTCCACAACCTCAGCACAAACCTGTCCTCTGTTATATAAAAACTTTATAGATACACACTGTGACATGATGACTGATTGACTTATGTAAAAGTATAGGCAGCCATGAAGTGTATATTTTATGTAATACAGTAATGAAAACTTGTAACAACTTGTCAAATATAAAGCACCTTTATAAGGTGCTGTTAAAAGGAAGGCCTGTAGCCTAAATAGAGACATTTGGCACTCTTGAAGAAGGATTTGCAAGACCAGTAGTGGTGAGTCTTGGAAATGCTGTTTCCCAGAGAAATGGATCTTCCTATGGAGTTCAAGAAGCAGGGGATTTACTTGCGGAGTGCCATCTTACCTATGCAGCACAATTTGTTTACCTACACATTTACTCGGGGTCTAAGGTGTCATTAAAATTTGAGGATCTAGGTAGCTTTTTCTGAGATGTGGCACAAAAAGGAACTTTGTGGACCTCCGGGTTTCTAAAAAAACTTTTAAAACTGAACTGAACTAAACTGTAAGTGACTTAAATAGTTTATGTTTTCATTTTTTTTTTCAAGATAATTTTGAATTGACCTATGACTTTAATTAAACTGCTCTTCATACCTGCATTGTAAGTAAACTGCACTCAAACCACAAAGACCGTCTCCAGTATGTTAAATATAGATTCATAGTCTTATATAGACTTACTAGGCTAATGACCACAAGGGTGTTTTTAACCCTATCCATGCATCCCAAATCTCTGACAAGTTCTGGTACCCTTGATAATTATAAGCAGGGGCCTGGGAGATTAAACATTTACAATCAAGGGCCTGGCAGATGAACTATTTACAGGTTGCCTGTGTCCATTAGAGACATAGGTGCCAACCCAGGGATGAATTTCCTGTTCCCCATCCACTTGTCCAAGTTACTCTTGAACTGAGTTAGGGAGGAACTTTGCTTCATATGGATGGGAAGCATGTTCCAGAGATGGGGTAGTCTCTGGGATACATAACTGTTTCTACAGCATGTCCTATTTATATCACAGGCAACTTAAACCTTGCCTGTGATATAAATAGATACATAACTGTTTCTACAGCATGTCCAATTTATATCACAGGCAAGGTTTAAGTTCTTAGAATGGGTAATTCTGGTGCTGTTTTTTTTTTGTGGATATGCAGGAGATCCATTAGAGTGAGATCTGACAATGCTCTGTTTGCCAGGCATAGATCTCCCCTTAACACCTTATAGAAGACAGAATCCAAGGATAGGGCCTTGATGCAATCTGCACAGGACATTTTACTTTTGCCCTGTATTCTTTTAGTAAGAAACCTCTGTGGACATTCCAACTGTTGGATATGACTGGTTAGGTACATACCAAAGAGTGCATTGTACTCAATGATAGATCTGATGAATGCCAAATACAGTGGAATAATGACTTTGTTGGACTTAAATGCCATACCTTTGTTTATAACTTGTGCAACATGGAATGATTTCCTCACTACTGTAGACATGTGATGGTCAAAGGCTAGATTACTATGTATGTGTGTCCCTAAGTCCCTGACTACTGGGTTAACTCTAAGGAGTGTGTTGTCAATATGATAGTTACCAGGGGTGTATGACTTCCCAAAGGATACTATTATGCATTTCTTGGCATTTAGTTTTAGTCCATGGCTCTGACACCTGTTGTTTGTCTGTGTCAGCCCTTGCTGGAGAACATTTGTTTTGGTGTGGGATTCAATGACAGCTCCTAATTTGCAAAGTTAGTCAGCCAAAGACTTCAGAGAAGTAAATGCCAAAAAAGGAGCAGTCCAAGGACTAGTCACTGAAGTACTCCACTAGTGGCAGACCTCTTTGTAGAGGTGGACTCCCCAATTCTAACTTCCTGTGTCCTGTCTGTGAGCCACTTGGCTATCCACCGGGTGACATAAGGGTTTATACCTAACCTCATGAGTTTGTCAACAATGTCTGAAAGAGGTATTATGCTAGATGCCTTGGCCATGTCAAAGTAGGCAATGTGAACCATTTTTCCCTCATCCATTGCTTTGGTGACCTTTTCAACAAAGTCCACCAGGTTGAGTAGGCAGGACCTGCCCTTGGGTCCAGTGTATGGAGGTTTACTATATCATTATTGATCATTTCCATGATAATTCATTCTATGGCTTTGTATATAAGACTAGTGAGACTTATGGGTCTGTAGTTTCCAGCATCTGTAGATGGCCTACCTTTGTGCAGAGGGATGACAGTTGCTATTCTCCATTCATGAAGCATGAAGCTTGTTTGCAGACTACAGTTAAATTAACAATTCCAGAAGGTCTGATAGGTCATGTTTCATGCTATTTATAAGGCATCCTGGAATATTGTCTGGGCACATTGATGCAGTGTTCTTGGCCTTAGATATTGCATTAAGGACCTGTTCCCTAGTGACAGCAGGGGGAATTATATTTGATGTTTTGTTTCCTGAAGGAAGGTTGAGGGGGAGAGAGGGGTAAAGTTGGGGCTGAATTTGTTGGCCAGTAGGTTTGCTGTATCTTCTGGCTCAGTGTAGGTGGCAATCACCAAAAATGGACTGAAAAACTGCACAGATGAAATCAATGGCAGATAGATTTGCAGCGTACTTGCAGAAAATGCCAGACTAACACTGCCAGAAAGATATAAATAGATTTAATCAGAACAATTAAAAATCACAAAGCTTTTGGGAAAAATCACTTCTTCAGTGTAAATTAAAAAACAACTACATTCACTCAATTTGTGTAAATCACATGATGCAGCAAATCAATCATTTCCTTAAAAGCTATCAGATTTGAATAACAGTATCGTTGTCAAGGACACATATAAAGAAACATAGCTTATCCAACCAAATATTTGTTAAGCCTATAACTAAAAATAATATAGTTACATTACAAACTTAATAATTTCTATGAGACATTAGATTATAGCATCATTTGTCAAGTTTCTTTATAGCGTCATGTGTTAGTCTGGCATTTTCTGTCAGTATAGGTGGCTCCATTTACAATGAGCTCCCAACACAATTGTGTATTGTCTTTAAGGTTGCAGACATAGCTAAAGAATGACTTGTGATTGTACTTGGCTTGGAGGCCACATTTACCTCAAATTTGGCTTTGGTAGACTTTATTTGCCCTCTGAGTTGTTTGTTTAGTTTGATGAGAGTGCTTTTATCCTGTTGGGTGCTGTATCTTTTAATTTTTGCCATGATTTTTTTTCCTTCTGTTATACAGCCTATTGATTTTTCTGATTCCACCAGGGTGGCTTGTTTTTTGAGCTAGCTCTGTATTTCTTCCCGGTGGGTAAAGCTATCTCTATATGGCTATTAACATATTTGTAAAGGGTTATGTGAATAGTTCTGCATAGGCAGCAGTGTTCTCGGGGTGTTTGGGGACTTGAAATTTTTAGAGTAGTTCCTGAATATTCCAGGATTAGCTGGGGGTCCAGGTTTTATTTTTACTTCAAAGGAGACCATTTTGTGGTCTGATATTACCAGGGAGGACATTAGACTAGGGGGTGTTTAGCACTCTCCCATATTAGTGAGGAACAGATCCAGTATGGTTGCACCCTTGGTTGGTGTATTGACAATCTGGTCCAGGGAGTTTGTGTTTACAAAATCCAGGAATCCATGTGCCTGTAGATTTGGTGTCATATAGGATTCCCAGTTAATAGTGTGTTAATTACAGTCTCCCATGAATATGGTATTGGGTTGGATGGTGAGTGTTTCCAGTAAGTTTAAATACATGGTATGGGTTTCTTGTGTCATATAGCTTGCAAGTAAGTAGTATTGGATTTTGCCTATGGTGATTTGAACATGGAGTAGCTGAAGTGCATTGTCCGGTTTGACCAGCCTTGAGGTATATTTCTTTTTGATGTAAATTGAGATGCCTCCACCCTTAGTCCCTGTCTGTGTAGTAGCTGGTCTAAATGTGTGGAAAGCATTGTAACATTGCACTGTTGGTGTGCTCTCCAAGGTTTTAAAACATGTCTCAGTGACCGCACAGACATCAGCATTCTCTAGAGTGAAGAGAGCTTCTAGGGAGTGCAGTTTTTTTGTTTAGACTCCTGTCATTGAGCAGTAATGCCTTTAGATTTTCTTGGTTTTGATTTGCTGTGTTGGAAGTACTTTCAGTTTGGCATTGCCTAAAAAAGTCACTATGGGTGAAGACAATGTTTTAGCTAATATTCAAAACCTACAGGGGAGAGGTACAGACCATCCCTGGCAAAGCAGTGTGGTATGTTGGCCATCTGCTTCCATGTCAAATATTGTACCCCCTTAGAATGACACCAGAAACTAAGCCAATTATTAAAGTCAGTCATCTTTTGTTTGTATTGTGGCATCATCTTTGGAGAATGTAAAATGCTGCTCTTATCAACCTGGGACACATATTCTGACAGCTCCATGATGTCTCACTTTATATAGTCTAGGGAGGTATGTCTCAAGTCATTTACACCCACATGGACTATGACAGAATCATACTGGTACTTGTGGTCCTGTGACCTGAGTGCATACATAATGTGGCAGATCCTAGCCCCTGATGAGAAACTTTCTACTTACTCAGCCTGGGGAAAGGGATATCAGTATGTCTCTGGGTGATTTCTCTAATGACCAGACTGTTGGGTTGTGGGTTGACTTGACTTATGGTCTTCGAAGTAAAGGCTCCATGAGTTTTGGCTGTGTGGATTGATGTGGGTGTTGTTTCAAAAGAGTGCACTAGGGGCTGCTGAGGGTATTTGTTATGGGTACTTCATCTAGGAAGTCTTTGAGGTTTAGGAAGGTTACATTTAAGTGCCTCAGCATATGTAGGTCTATATGTCTGCTTTTAATTCTTTGTGATGGGTGCAGCACGTGTACTATGACAACCTTATTGACATTACGAGTACTTTTATGTGACAGCTTTGCTCCAGTGACATTGCATAAATACAGCTCTCACATACCATATCAGTTTATTTGAAAATTAACTGGTTGTTAGTAAACATGAGGCAATTTCTACATTGCCTCAGGAACCCATATCCACCAAGCTGGTAACGGACATAGTGGGTAAGTTCATACCCATGACAACAGACCCTTTTTTATTGATTAGACAGTTGGAGTGAGACTACAAGGCAATGTCAGGAGTATCTGGTTTCCAATTCTGGGGACAACATCTGTCCCTTCAAACTAGTTGTCCAGTGTGCAACTAGGTATTGGTGAAATTTCAATCTTGCTTTTACAGGAACAATGTCACTCAGGGTGTCTGTGTCTATACAGGGCACTGCCAAATACTTGAGGGAAAACTAATAAGTAGACCCTGAAAATTTAAGGATGAAATATTTATGGAGACATTCTGAAGTTAGAAACAAATCAACCAGTACTTACTGTAAACTCTATAACCACAGCTAAGCAAATGAAGTTGTTTGGATAGCCTGTATATTTCATTGACACTGTACAATAATTGGTAAGGAATGGCAAATGGGAATTTTAGCTGAACAACTGCATGCATTTTTTGCTGTTAATTTGCAAAGTTTAAGTCTGTGTTGTAGCCAGAAGGAGCCCCCTGACCAGTCCACCTACCCAGTCCAAAAATATAAATAAATAAAATCAATAGCATTTGCATTAAGGATATATTTGTTCATGGCAAACTTGGTATCACTTGCCTGTTATTTTCTTCATGAAGTTTCACTGTTTGATAGTGTAGCTCTGGTCTTGTAAGTTCATTTCATAACACTCTGTACTGCACTACTAGTTTTCTGCATAACTACCTACCACTGGACTGTTCCAATCTATACAGCCAATGGAACTGGATTTTAAATATCCTGACATAGTACTGTACTTTGCTCATTTGCCATATCAACATATACATATTTTTGTATCAGCAATCTACTTTGGAAAAATAGGATCATAATAAAGTCTGTTCCATTTAATGTCAGGCAGTTGTTACAACTATTGCTTCTTTCCTGGTGTAACAAGCTGATGTCTCCTGAATCCTGTTTATGCCAACTTTTTTTACATGTATATGTTTCTGTTGTAATGGGAAATGGATTTTCTAAAATCCACATCATTAATTTTGATGGCTTAATAACCTGAATGACAACAGTGAATAATAATAACAAAGTTAAGTAAAGTAAACTGAATTAAAATGCAATCCTAATTTATTTTTCTTTACTTTTATGTATTTGTTATCAAAAATCCATTTACGAAACAACAATATATGAAAGTGGAATGAACAATCAATGGTTTAAGTATATGATAAAGTGAAGTTCACATACTATACGGTTTTCATTAATAAGTGAGATACTTACAGAGGCAGTTTGGATTTTATAACTGTAAACCAATAGGTTACAGCAACACTAGCCAGATCCAATAGAAGCATGCTTCTAAAAAGATAGTAGGGTCTAGCCCAGTGTTTTAATGGTCAAGGTTTGTAGCATGCCAATGTTACAATTAATTATTTCAGAGACAGCAGTATTAATTTACATGAACTTCTGCTAGCATTTGTTCAATCAGCAGTGTAAGGAAAACAAGACACCAAATAGTGATACACCTTTAAAGTTGTAACAACAAACACTGGCATATTTTGATACATTTCCCAAGCCTCATTGAGTGTTAATTGGTTGAAATTTCAGTATGTCGATTTCATTTTGCCAGTCTTGAGCACTTTGATCAGTACTTCCCATAGAAAATCCCCGCTAGTGTGGTTTCTATTTCCATGATGGGGGTGATGCAGAGGGTGCTTTCTTATATCTTTTATATACCCTTGTGATTGTGTAGTTAGTATATTTAAGTAAAGGGGTGCATAGGGCCAAAAAATACATTTTTATAGTACTTCTGTGACCAGAAGCTTCAAAATTGTTTTCATGCAGTGGCAGCTTCAATTAGTTGAGGAGAAACATAGCACAGCAGAGCACTGATAAACGAAAGCTAATTAGAAACACTGCAGCCAATTAAACATAACATTGTACTTCTGAGAAAAACATAGTATAGTGCAAACTATGTATCTGAAGATATCCAGGAATCCAAAATACAAATATGCATCATATTTGCAAGGAAAATGGAATAAGTTATAAGTAATTCATTCAGACTAAATAACGCCTCTGAATGTCTACTGTTGTCAATCAGTTTGCTGCTGTTGCCCAGATGTGTTGAACATATAAGGAGTCAGAACAGGAAAGAACACCTTACTCAGAATGAAAATGTCATTCCTTGTTTTGTGAACTGATATTATTTATTTATGTTATTTCCACTGCTGCCATAGGAGGAAATGAATAAGTAAATAAACACACATAAATAAAGTTAATTAATTAATGTTCTGTCCACACCACACTTGGTCACTGCCTTTTACACTGAAGTGACATTTTCATTTCTTATAAATATCCCATCATATTTATGCCATTACAATGTCCCTGTATAGCTACCCACTTAAATTACTGTCAACATAAAATGTATATTTATATAAAGATTTAAGAATAAGAAATGAACCTCAATCTTGCATTTGCAGAAATATAGCTAGTAAGTATCCTCATCACTAAAAAAGGATTTACATTTTATGTGAAGTTAATCACAGTGTGACAATGTGAGGTATTGCCAGCTATGCCAGAAGAAGTAGGACAGTGGATGTGTAACATATGCCAGCACAGTTAGCTGGAATTTTGTAAAGAATTATATGTCATTTGTATAGCAACCTGATTTGTACAGATGCTTGTGTTGAAAATGTGTTTGTAAAGCTGCTTGTGTTAAAAATGTACAAACAGTGTGTCCTGATGGACAGAGGAAGAAATATACATGTATTATTTAAACTGTTGAACTATATATATATATATATATATATATATATATATATATATATATATATATATATATATATAAATATATATATATATATATATATATATATATGTGTGTGTGTGTGTGTTTTAACAAATGATACTGAAAGAGAAGAGGTTAATCACAGTCCATCTGCAACTAACTTTGAAAAATTTTTCTGAAATTAAATTAAATTACTGGGCCTAGCCCATAAAGATGTTATCTTACAGTTCTTAGTGCAGCCAGAGACAAAGAGTCTGTGCTAGGCAGCTTTCTGCATTTTATTTGTGGTGAACCATTTGCTACTCTGGAAGGGTGAAGGTTTGAAATAGTTTTATGACTTCCAGGAGCTGCAGCAGATGTTAGCAAGGTTCTGTGTGTGTGTGTATTATTGACACATATGTGCTAAATCCTGACAGCTTCTAGCTATAGGGGTATCATGGGAAACAGAAGTCAGATGACCAGATGTATGTGATGTCATTCTGTAATCTAGGACAAAAATTATATTGTAATATCAGATGAGAGAGAAGTCTCAGAGTAGCCTGTTTTTTTGTAATCTGAAAAGGAAGGACCCCTCACCTACTGCTGATAAGTGGGTTGAGGACTTGACCTACACTAGGGAACCATGCTAATGGTGGGAGGGGTGTATGTGCCCCTGTTGGCCAATATGTGTCCAGCATAAAGCCCAGCAACCCTGTGTCAATAAGCTACTGGCTGGCCTGTGTTTAGCTGCCCAGCCTAAGCTACCTGGGATAGCTCTGTTGGGCAAAAGCTGGATATAAAACCAATCAACCTGCCAAACATGAACTTAGAATTATTATACTTAATGTAGGTTCAATGACAGAATGCAGCTTGGAAGTGGATGACATGATGATACAGAGAAGGCTGGACATCCTATATATCCAAAAGACAAGATGGGTGGGCAGTGCAGGAGGAAGACAGGCTAGAAATGGTGGGGCAGTGAGGGATATTATCATAATTAGTAACAAACTCATGGCATTCAGACTCCATTATAATGATGAATATACTCCTGTAATGTGCTCATGCCAAACGTATTTGCTTTATGTCATTCACTTGTTATCTATCTACAGTATGTTCTTTTTTTTTTTTTTTTGTTTCTTGTTACTTGGAGTTTTTTCCACAGGCCTCCACTGAAAATGAGATCTTTGGCCCTGTGGACTATTCCAGTAAACAAATGCAAATAAATACAAAAATAAATGGAGCAGTATACTCCACAGCTAGTGAAGGAAAGAGTGAATTCAGACAGCAGTTGCAAGACTTACTAGATAAAGCAGAGCAAAATTAATTGGTGTTGATAATGGGAAACTTTAATGCACATATCAGGACAGACAGAACAGGATATGAGGACTAATTGGGTCCATATAGATGGGGCAACAGGAATAAAGAAGAAGAGACCATTCTAGATGTCTGTCTGGCAAATGGCTTGATAGCAGCCAACACATGGATCAGAAAGAGAGGCAGTCAGAAGATCACATACAAGAGTGGCCAGCATGCAACTCAGGTAGACATCCTCCTAGTAAGGAAAGGGTACTAGGGTAGAATCAATGATTGCAAAGTCATCCCAGTGAAACAGTCGGCCCACAGCATAAACCACTGGTTGCCATAATCAGCTGCAAGCAGGAATCAGAGAAGGCTCTAATGTCAACAGAAACCTCTCAATCGACTGGAAAGAAAGTACAATAGTTTAAAGAATCACTCAGGGCTCTAGCACTCCATGAAGAGGAAGAAATAGGTGGAGCTGAGGAAGAATGAAAGTGCTTCAAAACAATATTTATTTATTTATTTATTTATTTTATTTATTTATTCCAGTTTGATAACCGGGGAGGTCCACTGGGCTGTGGGGCCCATTTTCAGTGGAGGCCCGGGGAGAAAAGCTCCGCAAAACAAAGTTTTTAACATAAACAATTTACAAAGATAGCTTAGATTACTGATATTGAATTTTGTCATCAAGAAAGAAAGAAATAAACATTTAGTACAATTGCATTCAGTTCATAAGGCAAATAAGAGAATAACAGAATAGCTAGATTTTACATTTAGTTAAGATTACAAATTTACAACTGAGAGTGAGGTTAGTAAGGTAAGATGGTTAGCCAGGAGAGAAAGAGGAGGAGAGTTTGAGAGGAATGGGTGGAAGGGTACAGTTGCATTTCCAGTTTAGGTAGAGGTAGGAATGAAGTTGAGATTTGAAGTTATTAAGGTTGTTACAGGTTCTCAGGTAGGAGGGTAGAGCATTCCATTTTTTTGCTAGGGTAATAAGAGCTGCCCAGCCGGGCGTTTGGGTTTTTGAATGGAGAGCAGGTTTTGGTGAGAAGATCTAAGGGGTCTGGGGGGGGAATATGATTGTAAAATATTGGATAGTGCAGGGCAGTTAGATGGTTGGAACAATAATTTGTGGACTATGGTTAATTGGTGAAAGTCTAGTAGGTTAGGGAGTTCAAGCCAGTTTATAGTGTGAAGGGAAGTCCAATGGTGAGAGGAGGATTTTGCACTGGTGGCAAATTTGGAGATTTTGTTGTAGCATACCTTCAGTTTGGAAGTGAGTGTGGAAGATAAGTTAGTGAGCAGAGGAGTACCATACATTAGAGTGGGAAGGAGATAGGTGGAGGCAAGAGTTAGTCTGGAGGAAGGAGAGAGGAAGTGGTTGTTTCTATAAAGTAGGCCCAGTTTTATGTGAGTTTTTTTGATGTTTTGTTGGATATGAGAGTTAAATTTTAGTTGATTGTCAATTGTGACACCAAGAAGTTTGGCTGATGAAACGATCTCAATAGGGGAATATTTGGAGAGAGCTTTCATCAAGAGTGAAGGATTTAGAGGGGGAGAATAGAAGGATCTTAGTTTTACTGGCATTAAGAGAGAGGTGATTTTGGAGCATCCAATTTTCAGTGGTTGAGAAGGCCTTTTGAGTCAGAGATTGGAGTTCTGCTAGGTTAGTGGCGCTGCAAATCAAAGTGGAATCGTCAGCGTATTGTACAATTTTGGTGTTAGGAATGGCTTTATGGAAGTCATTGATAAATATATTGAATAGCAAAGGGCCAAGTATAGAGCCTTGGGGTACTCCGGTAGGAGTAGGAAGGAAAGTAGAGGTGCTTTGGCCCCATTTCACAGCTTGGGACCTATGTGAAAGATAGCTAGAAAACCATGAGAGGGTTTTTTGGGAAAGGTTAAGATCAGAGAGATGGTTTAGAAGATGGGTATGAGAGATGGTATCAAAAGCTTTGGATAAGTCCAGTAGGACAGAGGAAACCAAATTACCAGAGTCACGGGATGAGTTGACAGAATGTAAGAAGGAGAGAATGGCGGAGTTAGTACTATGTCCTGGTCGGAAGCCATGTTGGGTGGGGGAGAGAAGCTGGTATTTGGTCAGGAATGGTAAGAGCTGTAGATGGATGCATTTTTCAAGAATTTTGGAGATAGGGGAGAGGATGGCTATAGGGTGGAAATTGGAGATGTTACAGTTCTTGCCACCCTTGTGCAAAGGAAGAATATATGCAGAGCGCCATAGTATGGGTACGTATGATTCAAGCAGTGATCTATTGATCGAGATGCTGATAGGTAGAGCGATAGCATCTGAGGCTATTTTTAAGAAGGAGAATGGAATACAGTCGGAGGCATTTGAGCAAGGCTTTAGTTTGAAAAGAAGTTTCTTTATTACCTTGGTGGAGATAGGTTTAAGTTCAAATTTAGGGTGGGGGTGGGAGGGGAGGATTGGGCAGGGATGGGAGGATGGTTATTATTTGTGAAGGTTTTAGTAAGCTCAGCAATAGAGGAGGTGAAGAAGGAATTAAATATTGAGGCAATTTCTGAGTCAGATTTGCTGGTGTCAGGACAGGGGTTATGTTTTGTTCCTGGCCTAAGGAGGGAGTTAATAGAATTCCAGAAGTGTTTGGGATTTTTTGCATGATTTTCCTGTAGTTTGATGTAGTAAGACTTTTTGTCTCTAATCACTTGTTTTTTGGCTAGGTTTCTCAGCTGTTTATATTTTAGTAATGTTTCTGGTTGTTTGTGGCGGAGGTAGACTTTCCAGGTTTTATCCCTTTGGAGCATAATGTTTTTTGTGTCTTTGGTGAGCCATGGAGTGATCTTTGTTTTAACTCTTTTAGTTCTTATTGGGGCAATGGAGTTAAGGACTGATAAGAATGATGTATTGAAGTATTCAATGGCTTTGTCTAAAGATAGGATTTTTAGGGGGTTCCAGTTAGTTTGTTTAAGGGAATCAGAGAAAGTAGTAGGGTTGAAGTTAGATAAGTTATGAGTGTGGATGTATTGGTGAGAGTGTGAGGAAGTGGGAGCAGCTCAAATAGTATAGGCAGGGAGGTGGTCTCCTAAGGAGTCGGGAAGGACTCCAGATTCTTTGATTTTGTTAGTATGAGATACTAAGATCCAGTCAAGTATGGAGCCAGGGGGGTTAGTTTTGTTAGGCCTGGTAATGGCGTTGGTAAGTTGAGTGAAGGAGAATTGGTTGATAGATGAGGCGGAATTAGGGTTGTTGATTTTTCCCCAGTCGATATTTACATCTCCTAAGGATGTAGGTTTCTAGCTTAATATTGGAGGAGGTCCAGGAAAGGATGTCCTCTAGGGTGTTGATGTTGTTACCTGGAGGAATGTATAGGGAGATGATGCAGATATTTTTGTGAGTCTTTAATTTTAGAAGGCCAATTACTAGTTCAGCATTGTAGAAAGAAGGGATGAAGTTAGGGTATGGAGTAATGGATAAGTGGTTGGTGTAGATTAAAGCTGCCCTGCCACCTCTTCTACTTGGGCGGTCGGATTGGAGAGAGTGAAATCCAGGGGGAAGGAATTCAGAGTCAGTTATATGAGGTTTTAGCCAGGTTTCAGAGACGGTTATTATGTCTGGTAGGTTATTGTTAAGCCAGGCATGGAAGAAGGTTAATTTGTTTAGTAGGCTTTGGGCGTTGATGGTGAGGAATTTGAGGTTTTTATTTGGGGATTTGTTGTTTGGGTTGGGGTGGTTAGTTGGAGAGAAGTTGGGCCCGGGATTGGGGTGGATATCACCGGCAAGGTTAAGGAGAGATGGGTGGAGAGTATGTTTATAAGGTTTGGATTTGGTAAAAGGAGTATGGAAGAGTTTAGGTGTAAGTTTGTAGACATTAGTAGAGTTTGGGAAAAGTTTTAATTTTAGGAGAAGGATAGGCTGGGAGGGAATTAAAGAGGGTGAGATATTGTGGAAGTGAGATGAGAGGATGTTGTGAGGATGAAAAGCGGAAGGGTGTAGTTGTGATTCAGTATAGGAGGTTACATGATAAAGAGTAAGAAGAAGGAAAGGTAATAAGAGGATAAGGTGTTTAGGTAGAGGGGAGGGCATGTTAGTTGGAGATAGTTAGGATATACGGAGATGAGAGTAGAGTGATAGTAGCTAGGAGTGGGGAGTGGTAATGAGAGTCAGGTGTGTTGGGGGGAGAGGTGTGTGAGAGGTTTGGAAGGATTGGCTGGGGGAGTGGGAGGGGTTAAATGGGAGTGGTAATAAAGGTAGGACCTCTGGGGGGGGGGGTGAGAATTGGGGGCAGGGTAGGGGAGCGGAGTGAGCCCGCAGGGCGAACGGAGCGGGAAGAGCCAAGAAGGCAAGGAGACCAGGGAAACAATCAGTGATCTGAGACAGAAAAGGAGAGCTGCAGCTAGGGAGCAGGTATTGTGGTTACTAATAGAGCGTTTTAGTTTTTAGTGTGGTTTTATGCTGTTTGGTTGCACTCTTTAAAAGAGAGAAATGTGCATGAGTGTTTGGTGAAAAATGTCACAGATACAGGTGGGGAAAAGCAAAAGTTACCTTAGGCAAAGTAAAATAAGAGGAGCAGGAAGAAAAGATAAATTGCTGGACCTTTTACAGGAGTATTACGCCACCTAGTGGAGAAAGAAATAGGTATACTCAGGAGAAGAGTTTCTGCTAAGATTATTAAGAATATAATATTAAGTAGAGGCAGTGGGGGGATTACAGGAGTAGACTATAGGCCAGAGTTGTGGGGGCAGTTGCAAAGGCCTGCAGTGGGCTACTTTCCGGCACACCGAGGTAGAATGCTGCTCAAGTGTTAATATTCACAAGAGTAGTATATTTAAAACAGATTACATACACTGTGTTTTTTATCAATGGGAGACTAGGTCCCAGTAATGTTTGAGTACCTCAAGGAGAACGTTTCACAGACGTCTTCTCTTGTAGGGTGGGGTTTCTCTGTTAAATAGTAACAAGGGGAAAGTAGAACGCCTGAGGAAGCAACTGTGAAAGGAGAGAAGAAACAAAACAATGTTAAAGAGGGTAGGGTGTGAGAAAACAGAAAAAAAAATAAGACAAGGGAGGGGGCAGGTAAGAGTGCAGGAGGGAGAGAGTCAGAGTAGAGGGCACTAGTCATACATAGAGGAGTAGGAGGAGGAGAGAAAAGGAAGGGAGAAGTGTGCAGGTTGAGGGAGGGAGAAGTAGGAAGCAGAGAAAAGAGGAGAGAGGAGGCAGACACAGTTGAGTACTAGGAAGGTCCACAGATTGTGATAACTTTATCTCTTTAAATCACATATAAAATACAGTTATGAGACAAGAGAAAAAATAAAATAGGTGCTTTGCAAAATCACATTGAAAATGGTATTTGACCATTTAAATCATTAAATAGCAAGCAAATAAACATAAGTAAATGAAAAAAGCATTATCTATCTAATTAGCAAGCAAATAAGCAGAATTATAACAGAAAAGCCTTATCAATGAGATGAAATGATACGGTTTGGCATGCATCAGTCAGGACAAAAATGGTTGCTAAGAGTATGCTGCTATGAACCGAGGTTGTGATTAGAAAGCTATTGCTGGATAAGAAGACACTGTTAGTTCATTAAATAGTCAGAAAATGGGGGGAAAATAAAAAGAATATATAATAGACGCCAAGTGTGTAATGTTAAAGCCTGCTCACTAATAAGAGCAGAAAGATGCTAACAGCCGTGTTTCCCAATAAAAAACAGCCATTAGGCTTTTAAGGTTGAAAATAAAGATTGCTAATAGTATACAACTGAATGCAGTATTAGCGGTTAGTTTGGGGTGCCTCTGGATGTCGATAAGTGCATTCAGCACCACGTGTAATGGGGCAACACATTAACTTACGTTTTAGTTAAAATAACAGCAGATATGCGTTCTACAAACAAACTAATGGGCGCCAAGAAGATACTACTATTTGTAGAAATATATGTTCTACAAACAAACTAATGAGCACCAAGGAGATACTACTGCATGCTGTATGTCGTAGCTAAAATAGGACGCCTCAGGTTATAGATTAAACACATTCAGCATCTAAGTAAAGGTGCAATGCTTTAAACTAGATATAACTGAAAATAACAACAGTTAAGCGATTAGGAATAAAACTAAAAGGTCGCTAATATAATACAACAGAAAGCTACATTGGCGGTAAGCTAATGTCTAACTAATGTAAAGTCTCACTAGCAGCCTAAAGTCTCGCTGAATATAAAACTACTGAAAGCAGTATTAGGCGGCTAAGCTTAATGACTAACACATTTATCAGCAGTGTAAGAAGCTAAAGTCTAACTAGCCCATCGAATCTGTAACTAATTTACAGTTTCACTAGCAAGCTAATGTCTCACTGAATATAAAACAACTGAAAGCTGTAATAGGCGGCTAAGCTTGGTGGCTAACAGATTTATCCGCTGTGTAAGCGTTTAACATGAAGCTAATGTCTAGTTTATCAGCAGTCAGTATGTGGGAGGGACTACAGACCAGATGTGTGGCTAACCCAGGTATAAAAATAAGGCACATAAGGAATGCTGGTGGTGGAATGTAGAAGTCCAGGAAGTCATCAAAAGGAAGAAGGACTACAGGAAAAAGTGGGAGACAGAAAAGACTGACCAGGCTAGGAAGAAATACTTGTTGGCTAACAAAGAATCTAAGAAAGGAGTTACAATAGCAAAGAACAGAGTATCAGAGGCACTCTACCAGCTTCTGAAAGTGGCTCAGTAGGTGGCGCAAAAAAGCTATATCAGGTTGTAAGGCAAAGAAAGATAAAGAAGATAGTCAGACACCCTTTATGAGGGTTGCCAGCAACAACCTGCTCACCAGTCCACAGGACATTAAAAGCAGATAAAACCCCACAGAAGCTGTACTGCCCCAGCCACAGCCTACAATGAGATAAGAAGAGGAGTCCACCCTAGAAGAACTAAGAATAGCACTAAAGAAATTAAGTCAGGGAAAGCAGTAGGCTCAGCTGAGGTCACAGCAGATATGATAAAGATGATGGGTGAGATAGGGTTGAAATGGTTTCTGAGGATACTCATAGCAGTGTGGAGAGAAAAGTAGATCCCAGATGACTGGAGAATAAGCATACTCATGCCAGTGTATGAGAATAAGGGGGACATCCACAACTGTGGGCAATACAGAGGCATGAAACCCTATACCATTGTATGAAAGGTCTGGAGAGGGTGAGTGATAATTGGATACTTAGAGTAGTAGAATGTAAAATGGGAGATGAGCAATTCGGATTCAGATAAGGATGCAGCACAACTGACCCGATGTTTGCAGTGAGACAGATAGTTGAGAAGAAGCTAGAGATGAGGAAAGAGTGCAACTGGGCATTGCTAGACATGGAGAAAGCATATGATAAGCAGTACTGTGATGGTTCTAAGTCCAAGAAATATTGATAGAATTAGTGCAGGCTATGTACAATGACCCAATGACTCAAGTGCAAACAGTGCTCAGTTTCACGGTTCCCCTTCACAAGATCGAATGAATGTAAGCTCAAAATGCATAAGCTCGAGACCAGAATCTCAAACTGCTATTCACTCGAAATTGTGAATGGGAAGTTTAGGGTTAGAAAAAAAACAGTTCAGTTACCTTTTTGCAGGGGGCTAGGTCCCCCTGCACCCTTGCAGCTGTCATCTAAGAGCTGTGTGACCGCACTGTAACGGAGGACTGGGAAATCTTCCATTTTGCACTTATGCATATAGCACGGAACAGGAGATTTCCCTTTCCTTCACTGTAGTGCAATCTTGGAGTAAGTATATTTAAGTAGGGGGGGTGTGGGGGTCACAGCACATTAGAAAGGTGTTTTTTTTTTTTTTATATATTTCCCCTTCACATTTTCAAGTTTCTGTAAACTCGAGAATCTGGCTTCGGGGTTATGAATTTCGAGTTTATAGGAATTTGATCTTGTGAAGGGGAACCGGTTTCACACAGCGTGGTTCCCAGTGGGAGTGGGTGCACACCTGGGTTTAGCTCTGAGCCCACTGCTGTCCATACTAGTAATAGACTACATTAGCAAACAGGTTGGTAGGAAAAGATCAACAAAGTTGCTGTATGCAGATGATGTGGCATTACAGATAGATGCTGAGCACGAACTTTAGCAAAGGATAGGGGAATGAAATGGAATGCAAAACTAAAGGCACATGGAATGAAAGTAAGTAAAGATAATACAATGGTGATAGCAGCAATTTGGGAAAATCAGAAGAAGATGAGAACTGAGATAGAAGGGAAGATAGTGAAGCAGGTTAATAGCTTCTAGTATCTGGGAGGGATGGTTGAGGAGAAGGGAAGTCTGAATGAAGAGGAAAAAGCTGTAATCAGAGGGGCTGCAGCCAACTGGCATAGCATTTAAGGTGTAGTCTATGACAGAAGAATGCCAAAGAAGCTGAAAAGTAATGTGTACAACACAGTGGTGTGACCAGTACTACTGTATGGTACAGAAACCTGGGCAGTAAAAGCAGAGTTGATAAGAAAGCTAGAAGTGATGGAAACAAAGTGCCTAAGAAGGTTGGTAGGATGCACACGCTGGGATAGTCGAAGAACAGGACATAAGAGTAGAATCCAAAGTAGCTCCAATTGCAGAAAAGATCAAAGAGAACAGATTATGGTGGTTTGGACACATACAGAAAGGCAGAAGACAATCTGGTGAAGAAGGTTTGGGACAGACAGGAAGAAGGTAAGAGGAAATGAGGATGTCCAGCAAAGTGGTGGATGGATTGTGTGAGAGAAGATCTGTGGCAGTCAGGCATGAGTGTCGAAGAAGACAGGAGTGGGGCATTGAATCGAGAGAGATGGTGACAGTGAACATGATACCCCAACCCCATGTAGAAAAAAAATGGGAAAAAGTGGGCTGATGATGACAATGATAATGAAAGAGATAATATACTTCATCTACATAGACAGGGACACTCATTTTCCATTTTTCTAGGAAAAATACCAATAAATCACAATTTCAGGCAGTCTGAGAATTAAAAAAAGAGGAATTTTCACTAAGTTTATCATTTTAGGCCAGGAAACTAAATCACTAAAATTCATATTTCTGCTCATATTTACTATTTATAATATTGTAAGTTTGCAATTATTGAATGTTCTGTGCCTAGACTCTGGTTTATTTTTCAAAATAAGTTGATCCAGAAGAAAATTATACCAAAATCACCATAATGACCAGTAATTCCATTTTAAAAATCCCACGTGTAATTCCCTTATATCATTTCATAAAAAATGGAATTGCATTTTTTTTGGAAACCTGAAATTAGTGTCCCAGTACATTGACTATTGTATATGAATTACCCTGGCATACAAGTGCAAGTGATAGCGTTGTAAGTGTTCTAAAGACTGTCATTGAAAGAGAAGGTACAGCTTAGGTCCACTTATCAATCAGTGATTCACAATTCAAGAACATGGAATTGAAAGTATTTGAACAACAAACAGTACGAGTTTAAGGATGCATCTACAAGTTGGTTTGGGATACTGGGTTGAATTTCAAATCATTTGTCATCAACAATGTAATGTATGATCACAAATGTGTAATTTGTTTCATTTGAAATTAAAGATCAATATTGTGGTACATTTGAGGATTCATGTTTCTGTCAGATACAGTAATTTCAAAATTAGTATACAGAAACAGCAAGACTTTGTAATGATAAATCACTGTGGGCATCAGCAAATACTGTTTTCATGAATACTGACAATTGAAGGTGCAAGTCAGTGTTGCAACAAGGTTGTACAAGACAGAAGCTTAGTCTGAAAATGCTGTGCTCCAGTTTGCATGACCTTGAGAATGCCAGAAATGGGTGTAGCAGCATGCAGAATGCTGGGTATTGAAAGATGCTGCAGAACACAGCTACTACATTGGGAGTACAGAGCGCAGGGAATACAGGAAAGGAGAGGAATGGCTCTGTAACCACACACAGGGAAATAACAAGTGTCAGTGCTACAAGCACATAGTGCACAATCAGCACCCCAACCCCTTGGCAGTCCTCTGCAGCAAGGTACAATATAAAATAGAGTGTGCCCCCCACAAATGGAAGGCAAAGCAGAAGAACAGGTAGAATGCCAGCCATGGAATGAGGTGTACATAACCCCAGTATCATAAGTAGTACACCATCACTCCAGACTCAAAGCAGAACATAATACACATGCTTAGGTTATAACTCCCCTCACAAAGGGGTTCATACAGAACCAAGGAGGTGGATTACAAGTACCCACATGCACACCTGTCACAACTGCAGGTATTCATGAAAGCAGCATATACACTAGAGAGGTTGCACTCACAAAAGTGCACAGACGTAATGTCTGCTGTGTAGGGGCTGTCAGTACACACATTCCACAACTCACCATCAGACCACCAAATGTAGGCCAGGGAAAGAAGGGCAGAAATTCATGTAAAACCTCAGATTGAGAGACTGTATAGCAGTAAACACAGCACAAGTAAATTGGCTGCGAATACACCTGAAACTCACCAGAGACCTGAACCTGGACACATTTTATGAAGGGATCACAGTCACACTGTACAACAGGTAGGACAAATTTCATGGAGTAAAGTGCTGGTATGAATGTGGCATTAAATGAAAGTGGAGTATAGGGGGTAGCATGCACATTATGACACAAGCAGCACACAGTGCTTCCTTCCATGAATGCACAGGCCCAGGCAAGGTAGGCAGAGGCTACTGTGAGAGAGGTACTGGGAGCACCAAAGGGGTTAGTATGCTCCAGCACACAGGCAGACAGTTAATCAATGTTGGATATCTAACAGGCTAAGTGCATCACAGGTGTTCTGCATACTCCTGGTGTATTGTAGGTGCACACAGGATGTGAGGATTGAATAGGGAGGACCCTACACATAGGGAGTATGTAGGAGAGGCAATGGCCCCTGACACGGACACAAGATTACAGAAAAGGAATCTATCGCTAAATACAAAGGAGTATCTGAACTGCAGGAAGAAGGTAGCCAAGAGAAAGGTATACTCATGCTGTATCCAGCAAGCACAGGACATGTACAGTGGAATGGATGTGACAAAGGAAGTGGAGATCAGATATGAACTGGAATGCACAGCAGCACACCTCCATGTACCTGGCCCAAGGACATAGATTCATAGATTAGTACTAGGCTAAGTGCCCTTGTGAGTCATTTTAAGCCTAGACAATTATCCCTTGTGAGACTCAAACCCTGCACCTTGTGTTTGTAAGGCAAACACCTCAACCATTAGCCCCCCCCTCACAACTACTATGTTGTGGGTCAGAGGCACACCAGGAGGAGACCAGTAGATGTGCAAACCCACCATGTCATAAAATTGAAGAACACCTCACATCCCTATATGATGAGACCCTGCAATGCCAATCAATGAAGAGAAGCTTATACCAGTTGATATCATGACAATTCTGTAGAGATCTGCCATCCCCTGACAAACACCCTGAGTGCAGCAGGACTACTGACACACATACCCCTCAAATGCCTGGATTTTTGCAGAATGTACAGATTTTTACCTCATATTTTTGATAGGTTCATATGATTTAACTAGGCTAATGGCCCTACGGCCTTTATAAGCCTACCATGTAAAAAACCTGTGTACCCTAACTGACCATAGTTAGATGGTCATTGCTAGCAGAGTGAGTCTATCATCAGCCCTGACTACCCCTGTCTATGAGGGACATAGATGCCATGCCTGGGGTGAATTTACTGCAACCAATCCAATTTTCAAGCTTGCTCTTAAATAGAGTTGAGGATCTCTGCTTCATGTAAAGTGGGAGTTTATTCCAGAGGAGTGGCAGTCTCTGGGAGATATATCTGTCTCTCCAACATGGTTTGCTAATGTGACAGGCTAGGTTGAGATCCCAGGAGTAGGTGACTCTTGTCCCATTTGACTTGCAGATGTGCAGCATTTCCATCAGGGCAGGTCAGAGACTGCTCTGTAGGCCAGGCACAAGTCCCCTCTCAGCAGCCTGTATGATACTGAGTACAGCGACAGGGCTTTCAGTCATTTCATGTAAGTCACACTTTGGAGGTTCTGGATTCTCTTGGTTTCTCCAGTTGCTGCAGGTGTCTGGTGAGATACATACAGAAGGGGGCATTCTACTCAATTAGTGGTCTGAGAAGGGTTGAGTACAGTGGAGTTATAACCTCCTTAGTCTTGGATGTGATTCCCTTATTTATGAGATGCGCAATGTTGAAGGCTTTCCTTACTACTATGGACACATGGTGATCAAAGTTTAGATTGCTATCAACCTGTGTTATCAAGTCTTGCACCATTGGGTTTGAGCTTAGAGGGGTGTTATCGATATCATAATTAACAGGGGCTGCTTCTTTGCCAAAAGGAATAATGAGGCATTCTTTTTGGGTTTAGTTTTAGTACGTGACTTTGGCACCAATCATTTGTCTGCATCAGCCCTTTCTGTAATATGTTTACATCATTGGGGACTCAATGATTGCACCTAGTTTGCTGTCATCCAAAATCCATCTACTTTCATCTGCACCTCAGATAACTAGATTCCAAACAATAGAGGACACAGCACAGATCCTTGTGGTGCACCTACTGGTAACTGGTCTACTGTTGTAGGTGGACTCCCCAACTTTGACAATGTGCATTATGTCAGTGAGCCAGTTGGCTACCCATCTAGTGATGTATGGGTTAACCCCCAGCTGGGAGAGTTTCTCCATGATCCCTGAGTGAGGGATTGTGTCAAAATCCTTTACTAAATCAACATAGCTGGTATGTACTGCTTTGCCCTCATCTAGGGCTTTGGTGACATTCTCAAAGAAGACCACTAGGTTTTATAAGCAAGATCTACCCTTGATAAAACCAAACTGGGTCAGGTCAAGAGTTTGAAGGTCAGCTGTGTCCTTGTTGATAAGGTCCATGATGATTCTTTCCATGGCCTTACAGATAAGGCTGGTTAGGCTTATAAGTCAATAGTTTCCCGGATTAGTTGATGGACCCCCCCTTTTCTCAAGGGGATTATTGTTGCCATTCTCCATTCTGCCACAACAAAGCCAGTCCGCAGGCTATGGTTAAAGAAAGTGCCAAGTGGTTCCACTAGATCTTGTTTTAGATTGTTTAGTAAGCAACCTGGGATGCTATCTGGTCCCATAGAGACAGTGATTTTGGCCTTGGAAAGAGCACGCATGACCTGCTCTTTGGAGATGCTTGGTAAAGGATTGATGTCAGGAATGCTTTGGGGTATGGCTGGGGAGGACAGGGGGGTGAAGTTATTGCCAAATCTGTCAGATAGCTATAAGTTCGGCACACAGCTGGGGATTCACTTTTAGGTTTCAGTTGTAGCTAAATAATGCCTTATGCTTGTCTTTAGCTAGGGATGCTAATTTAGTCTTGTAACTAGCCTTAAAGGACTTTACAAGATATCTGATTTGCTTGTTCAAAATGTGGTGAGTATTCCTCCTCTGTTGAGTAAATTCTGTCTTGTTTTGAGATATCAGTTTCTTTCGTTATATAACTTATTTATTTATTAACTTATTTATATTTACAGTCCACCAGGGTGGCTTGTTTTTCCTGGAGGACCTGGTTTTAGTCCTGCCAGGCACAGCTGGGTCAATACATTTGTTTAAGTGGCTATAAAGAGCATTTGTATACTCTTCTGCATAGTGGTCATTGTTGGCTGTGTTATTAGGGGCTTTGAAACTTTTTATACCCTTAGTAGGCTATAGTTAGCTTTGGAGAAATGTTTCAGTTTTTTTTTTTTCTGTGGGGGTATGAGGTCTGATTTTTACTTCAAATGAGACAGATTTATGGTCTGACCTTACCAGTGGGCAACATACAGGGGGTAGTACAGAGACCCCCCACTGCATGTTGGTGAGTACTAGGTCTAGGACATTTCAGTCCCTTGTGGGGGTGTAGATCAACTGTTCCAGAGCATTTGAATTAACAAAATCCAAGAACCTCAGAGCAATTGTGTTTGTTCACATGTAAGTCACCCATTCAATCAAAGGGTAGTTGAAATTTCCCATGATCAAGGTGTTTGGCTGTATACTGAGTGATTCTATCAAGTCTAGGTAGGCGGTGTACTTCTCGTGCTTCATGGTGGGGGACCTGTAGCTAGTGATGATGTAGTAGGGTATTTTGCCTATAGTTATTTGGATGTGGAGAAGCTCAAGAGTTATACTGTTTTACAAGTCTCGAGGAGTATTTGGATTTAATGAAGACGGATATACCTCCACCATTGGTTTTTTGATGCTCATTTTAAGGTCTGAATGTGTGAAAGGCATTGTAGCCTTGTATGGCCATGGTGCTCTCTGTGGCCTTGAACCAAGTCTCAATGACTGCACAGACGTCAGAGTCCTCCAAGGTGAGGTATGCTTATACAGAGTGCAGTTTACTGTTTAGGGTCCTACCATTAAGAAACATGACCTTGAGTTTGTCTCCAGCGGATTTCTTTATGTTAGAAATGTTGTTATTTTGACATTGCCTAGAAAAGGCACTATGGGGAGGTAAGCATCTTTGCCAGTATCCAAAAGCCTTGAGGAGACAGGTGAAGACCATCTCGGGCAAAGCAGCGTGGCCTGTTGACCATGTCTTCCCAAGCTGTCAGATACTGGATCCCCTATAGTGAAAGAAGAAGCCAAGTCAGTTTTTGAAATTAATACTTTTTGTCTGTTTTGTGGCATCATTCTAGGTGAAGGTAGAATGCTGCCTAGGGTTAAGGGCATACTTGCCTGGGAACATAATCTGAGAGTTCAGTCATGTCTCTCTTCATATATTCCAGAGAGGTACATCCCAAGTCATTCACTCCAACATGTACTATGACAGGTTCATAGGTTCATAGGTAGGTACTAGGCTATTGCTGCTAGGGTCTATATAAGCCTAGCCAAATGGTACCCTGGCTTTTCCCACCAAAGAAAATTATTTTCCTGTGCTCCTGTCAAGCAGAGCCACAGAAGTGATCCCTGGGGTGAATTTCCTATCTCCCATCCAATCATCAAGATTTTTCTTGAAGAGTGCTAATGAGGAGCTTTGTTTGATATAGATAGGTAGTTTGTTCCAGAGTATGGTAAGTCTCTGGGACATGAATCTATCCCTCCACCGTGTTCTGTTTATTGTGGTGACAAGGTTTAGGTCCCTAGAGCATGTAGCCTGGAGGGATTGCGATTTCTTTAAGTGGAGCATGTCCAACAGCTCTGGGTTTGACATAGCTTTGTATGTTAGGCAGCGATCGCCTCTGAGTAGGTGATATGCGACAGAGTAAAGCTGGAGTTTTTTGAGACGGTCTGCATAGGGCATCTGTTTGAGGCCGGTAATCCTCTTTGTGAGGTATTTCTGCTGCCTTTCCAGTTGTTGCAGATGTCTTGTGAGGTACATACCAAAAGGGGTGTTGTACTCTATAATGCGTAATTGTTGCTGAGTGACTTGAGTGCATGCATGATTTGATGGATCCTGGCACTGACAGGCAGCTGACCGTGACTTTCTCCTTTTCCAACCTGGTGAGGGGGATATCTGTGTGTCTCACTAGTGAGTCGCCTATGACAATAAATTTTGAGGTATTTTGCTTTAGTGGCTTAATTGCTGAGACACCAATATGTGTATCGTTATGTGTAGTGGTGGATTCTGTCCGTATATGTAGGTTGTTTGCACTTGGGAGGACTCTGGTAGGCTCTTAGTGAACACCTCCATGTATGTGGATTTATGTGGATTTATGTGTCTTGACCTTATCTTGTGTGAGTGGAGAGTTGTGTGTGCTGACAACCTGCTTAATGTGTTGTTTACTGTTATGTGAGAGGACTGATTCTAGTTTCCTGGTATAGTTACATCTCTCACATACTGTGTTTGTTTGCTTTAGGAGCAAGTGGTCATCGGTATACATGAGGCAATTGTTACATTACCTCAGGATGCTCATGTTAATCAGGCTGACTGGAGAAATGTTGGGAAACTGACTGTCCATAGTAGCAAATAATTCTCAAGTATTAATTTGTGAAAGGGTAAATTAGATCATCTATTCTAATGGGATTAACAAGGGGACTTATTCTATAGAAGATCAGGGATGAAAGGTGGAGGCAACACTGCTCAATGCTCAGCTGAGTTGCCTGTAGTGTAGAAGTGCAGTTGTGTTGCCCACAGAGCAGCAGAGAACCTGGCAGGGTTTCACTGACTGGTGTCTAGGGAAAAAATTGTTTGTAGGCATTTGCATCTTTATAAGGAACCGCTAACCCGCATTGCATGGTGCACAGCTACCTGCAAATGCGAGGTTTATATACAGATGAAATTAAATAGTTTTAAACTAGTTTGCCAATAGAAGATCACAATGATCCTTCCTTCAGCAATCCCCAGCTGCCACAAGGGTGCAGGGGAGCCCCTCTTAATGTAAGATGGCTGGATACGACTTCAAGTGTATGAAAAACAGACTAGATTAAGCAAGTCTGGATCTATTCTGTGCTAGCTAAGCAATATTTCAGTGCAAAACAAACACAGGTAATAAGCAGGCACAGACAGTAAAAACAATCAGAAAAGCACAAATTAATGCAGTAAATTAAAAATTAAAACATTAAAATATGGATGAAAAAGTATAGATCAAACTCAAAATAAGCTTAATTTGTTTTTCTTAGCTTTGGAAATTAGGGAAACTGTGGATGATCTCTTCCTTATGGGTTACCTTCAGTTTACCGACAGTCCAAGTCCACTTCCCCGAAACCCAGTTTACTGACATGTCAAATCACCGACATTCTCAAAGCTGGTGTTTCCCGAAAGGTAAGTAAACACTTGGCCATCCCGATGGAAGAACTACCTGAAGAAAACAAACCCACCAATGTGGGGGGGCTATGCACCCCACACACCCCTATGTGGGGGGGTGTCATCCCCCACAGCCCCCTTACTAAATATACCAACTCCAAGAACACACTACCACGGGGGTAAGGGGCAAAGTTCAAGTAGATGGCCAAGTGTTCACTAACTGTACGGGTAACATCGGCTTTGAAAATGTCAGTGATTTGACGTGTCAGTAAACTGGGTTTCAGGGAAGAGGACTGTCGGTAAACTGAAGGTAACCCATTTCTTATACAATTTGTGGTTTTCTGGCAAATCACCAATGAATGAAGTCACTAAATATTGACAGACATTTTTTTTTTTTTTTATTTTTACTTCATATCCTTCAGAAAAATGCACGTAAACACAAATCTTATTCAAGCAGCATTCTAAGTTTATAAGAGCAATATTTAAAATCTGTCCCTGTTTTCTTGTCTTTGTAAAAGTCCTACTTGTTGAGTACTCTCTAGATCTCCAACCAGTTCCACAGTGATTTGAAGTCAGCTACTTGCTAAAGTAGATTAAGGTATGAAATCAGAATGTCCATCCACCCAAACTGGAACATCCTCAAGCTACTTCTTCTCTCCCTGTCCACCACCTAAAACATGGCAGAGTCCCGGCATACAACCTGTATTTACTGTTGTCCAACAGACAGATAACAGTTAGTGACCTTCTTGTCCTTCTGCAAAAGGAACAGGATCATGTGGATGAACATGGACAGTAGGCACTTTGTCACAGTCATCCATCAACTAAGTAATGCAGCATTCATGATTAGTTGCCCAGGATCCTATGTATCATCAGAGAATGTGACTAT
>NC_056747.1:310649960-310652460 GCF_019279795.1 Protopterus annectens | reverse complement strand
TCTCCCCTAATTCCACTTCTACTTTTACTGCCTAAAAACTAACTGCTTCCTCCATTTACTTCAACATAGTCTTCCCTCTTTCTTGCCCTTTTTCTATTGCATAGCATTTGGTTCCCTTACAAAAACTGCCTCTCTTCCATCTATCTCTGGCTTCCATATGATTTTATATCCTGCCAGTATACTGCCCCATCCCGTTCTGCCTTCAGTCCAGGTTTTACTTATTCATACTGAATCTATTTTTCTTGCTGTTATAATAGTTTGCAGCTCTCCCATTTTCTTACACTTCTGTAGTAGATCATATCACCCTCCAGTCCCTTCCTGGCCCTTTCTTGATCTACTGTTCTATCTCTCAGCCTTTCTGTCTGGCTCTCTTTCTCTATTCCTTTTAGCGTGATCCTACTTTATCTGTTTCTCTGACTTCCTTCCTTCATCCTCCTTGCTCCCTTTTCAGGTTACCCCTTCCATCTTATTTTAAAGGAGTCACTGTCTTGCTGCAATTTGCCAGTTATTCCTTCACCATCGCTGTCTCTGCCGGTCTCTGCCATCAAAGCCCTCCTCTTCCCATATTCTACCCAAATATTCCTTAAACTAAGACCCACCTCAATCTGCCACATCCTCAGACAGTAGTTACACTGCTCTGTCATTTCCTTATTGGCCATGCTTGCTGATATCAACCATACCATCACAGAGAACATTAACAGACCATGTAATGCAAACGCCTTTTAACTATTTTTTTTATTTCCTCAATGGGCTCTTAATGTGAAGTCATTGGTCCGTGCCGAAAGTGGTCTGCATAGGTTAACCCCGCTGCCTTTTGGACACCCTATTCTTCATGCAGCCTGCCTTTGCCATCATTACCCTTTCCAACTCCACTGTGTGTGTGTGTGTGTGTGTGTGTCTGTCTGTCTGTGTGTCCATGTAGGGGAATCTGGCCTGATATATCTTGTGGAAAGATTGCATCTTGCACTCCCAACTAATTATAGCCAGCTCCAAGACTGCGGCAGTCTAAGATAAGACAGAGTTAATCGAGATTACCTCTGACTGTTCAAATATTTGGCAACAGAGATTAATAAACTCCCATTTCAGCAGCTCTTTTTTGACAATCATTGTGTCCCCACCACCATCACTTTATGTTATTTTCTTTTGCTATATATTCACTATTTGGCCATGATAATAGCAGTTACTGAAACCTACTATATAGTAGTGAAGTGACTGGGTTAATATTTACATAGATTTTTAATGGGTTTATCCAGGTCCTGGAAACATTTGGCTGAAGGTTTCTTGTTTTTCAGTGACCCTGGCATGTGTCCCAAGCACCCCACCCCCACCCAACATGCCTACCTTGTAAACCTGTGTTCCTCATCACCTGTTATTTCATTAACATCAGTATTTTTATGCAGTGATATAATGCTGCCATCTGCTGGCAACATACTACATACCTACTCTGGAACAATTTAAGAATTACAGCCTTGTATGAAGATGCTGCACAAATGTTTCTTCATTAATTAAACATTTTTTTAGGTATAGGTTCAGATTATAAACATTATTACTGAGTTTTCTAGATAATTCATTTTTTTCGTTTTCTTATTATGTACTGTAGTAGGTTTTTAAAATAGTTATTAAATGCCAAAGATATATGATTGTCAATATAATGATTTGTTTTCCTACACTTATACCATTAAATTACCAATTATCTTCACAGATGTATCACATACATTTACAAACAGACAGCCCTCAGCCTCCTTAATGTCAGTGCTAGGCACTTGGTAAGCCATAAATTAACAGCACACAATGCAGAGTCTCAAACATTGGCCCAATGAAAAATGTCATATATAAGTACCTGAGCCTGTCTACAAAACCTGTCACTTAGGCAGCAACAGTTATCCTTCTTTTGTAAATAATTCCCAGCTCACACACCTCCATGAAACTGTTTTTTTTTTCACTGACGATGTTATCATCCTTGATTTCCTATTGCTTATTGAATATAGTAAATTCTTAACATATGAAGATTTGTCTCTCTGCATAATGCAGTATTGGATACGGCTCCAGTCACTGTTCTCCAGATACCTCTGTGTGCTATTTTTGTAGAAAACAGATATACTGGATATATTGTTTATAGCAGGAGTGAAATTGTTAGCATTTTTTAAGTACAATAAGTCCTTACTTGGTTAAACTCAGTGCCATGGGAAAAGTAATTAGAATATTGTTAAGATCACCATGATTTACACATGACATTGCCAATTAACAGTAGCAGAATGCAGCACTCTATAGTCAGAAGACACAGTTTTACTGCAAATGCGGGAGGCAGGCTGCATTTGGCTTCATTTCAGTACCCTGCTAGACAATAAGTGTCCAAAATAGATGTGCAATTAATGAGAATTCTGTCCAGCTTTAAGGGCTGCATGAAAAAAGAATTCTTGCTTCATGGCTGTCAGATCTGACAGGGATACTTTCAACAAAAAAAAAACTCTCATTAACAGAAATATAGTCTGTAATCGCT